>NW_027273852.1:14335000-14597500 GCF_046630095.1 Trachinotus anak
ACACCGATTGACAAAGAGACTCCCACCTATCAAAGGATTACAAATAAACTCCATTGAAAAGACTGCTGCACAAAAGGTGGCCTATGTTCTCTCTGTTTGTGTTTGTTTGAAATACAGACTGTTATGAATTAGTAGTTTATGTTTCTGCTTTTGATCTAAATGTACCACGTGATGCCTAGTCCTTTTTATAGTAGAATTTGTTGAAAGCTGTCCTCCTATTTTAAGCACACGCTTTAAGAGTAGTGTTTGCTATTCGGCCATATTCACCATGAAGAGTGCGCCGTGCGCTGAATCAGATGGCAGTATAGGCCAGACCACAAGCAAACTGCCATGCCTTTTAGTCCCGTCTTCGATGATGCGGTACTTCCTCAGGCTTTTGTCTCCAGTTTGGGGCACAGCTGTCAGGCTAGGTGCTATCCACACTCCCCTCCCAAAAACCTCAGGCCACGCGCCGCTGCACCCCAAACACTAAATAGGAGCATTAGACACACCATGTTAAGGGCTGCTGGTGTTTGAGCTGTGGCTGTGGGTGCGTGTCTTGTCCCATGGCCATAGACATGCGCATTATCACACACACACACACACACCCACAGCTGCACAACATACTGCAAAAGGTGTCCTGTTCTCCATACTCTTCGATAAGACAACAGATTTATTCTTTTGTGTTAAGTGTCCTATTGTCCTATCACTGACTTCTGTTGTGTGTGTTGGCCGT
Source organism: Trachinotus anak (assembly GCF_046630095.1). NCBI lineage: Eukaryota > Metazoa > Chordata > Actinopteri > Carangiformes > Carangidae > Trachinotus > Trachinotus anak. The sequence goes on from NW_027273852.1 coordinate 14,335,716, forward strand.
TGACCCCTCTCTCTGCTTTTAATTTCCCCCGCCCAGCTACAGATCTGCACTGTGAAAATACCCACAAGGCCTATCTACCCATATGTAGTGTTGCAGATTTTGATTATGCACCACCAGCATCACACCTCAGCAGGGTATATCCAAACATGAAAATTAATTCACAGCTAAATGCTGCTATATGCAGTCCGAGAGGGAGAGGAGAGGAGAAATCAAACACAGGTTTACACTAGTGAACAGCCCTAACATTAAGAAAGAGAGCCTAAAGGCAGGCAGAGAAGGCAGTGCTCATTAATGTGCAAAGTAAATGGAACAGTTACTCCCCCCTGCCCCTCCAAACAACACACACACACACACACACACAGACACACACACGCAATGGTCATTTCAGTGCCCTTTGATTGTGGGGAATTTCAATGGGCAAACTAAATTGACCTAAATAAAATGGATGTAAAATATTCCTGGAGCTGCTTAAAAACCGAGTTAATGAAAAAGAAGAATAAAATCAGCATAATGAGCTGAAACTGTAAACAGAGCCGAGCACTCAAAGGATCGTCACATCGATCAGCCTTAAATGAGAGAGTCTGGCCAAACTGCTCGCTGTGTCTGTGAAGCAAACTTGTTACCTTAAAGCTGGGGAAAGTTCTTCACCAACTTTCCTCAAAACTCTCACATTTTTAAATTCTCGTCTCTTTCTCCAGGGAATTTAAATCAGGAGATTTAGAAAGGGGAAAAAAAACCTCCACCTTTTTCCCAGTTTGATATAATTCGTCTGGCTGAAGGTATTCTATAGTCATGACTTTTTAGCTGTAGATATAGTGTCCTTTTAGACTGTCTGCTATGAACTTTAGCATGAAAGTACTTGAGCATGACTTTGTCTCAGAGCAATGCAAATGGAATTGCCCCCTGATGGTTTGGAATGCACCCAGCTGGCCTTTAAAAGGTGATAATTGGAAAATACAGGATGAAGCCACAGTCAAAGTTGGGACCTTGTTTTAAACTGAGTTAGCCATAGCAAAGATGGAGGAGAGAGAAGAGCAGAGATGTACAAGAGGATGTGGCGAGGAAGAATCAAATACACGAATACTTTTTATTTCATGTTTTCTCTATGTACTTTCATTCCATTATGTGCAATATCCAAGTCACTTTAATTTGGAGTTTCTAAATGATCTTAACAACAGTGTGGAAATGTTTCAAACAAACTGATGTAAAGGTTGAATGCAAGCTGTGTCCTGTGATACTTGTCTACAAAAGCGGCGCAAGTGGAAAAATAAATTGTTTGCAAACAAGACATAAGGTCTTAACATTAACAATCTAAGTCTCAAAAAAAAAGAAGAAAAAAGGAAAAAAAAAAAACAATCTAAGTCTCACATTGTCCCAATGCACATTAATGCTTTGCTTACCTTTCATAAAGTATCACTGAAGTTTCAAGTTCAGGTTTATTTATGTGAGCCTTGAAGGACATAACAGATTTTGAGAGCATCATCTCCTCGCTCTCTGCTGACTACGGCAAATAAAGGCATAATTGAAAAAAAAGGTTACATTTTCAAATTTCAGTTTCCTATAATATGAAGTCAGGAAAAGCAGCAAAGTCTCACATTCACATTTGAGCACCTGTAACCATCATCATTTTTGGTGTTTTTACTGAAATGATTAATTGATTATAAAGATAGTTGCAGATTTAACTTTTTGTCAGTTGACTAATAGATGAATCAAGTAATTGCTGCAGCTCTAGGAAGTATACAATTACAGTTCAGAGTAGGACAGGCAGACATCACCAGGTAAAACGAAAACTACCACACTGTATATACAAATGGTTACAAAACTCAGCTGACTTGTTACTGCTGAAAAGTGCAGATCTTAAATTAAATTTAATAATATGGACTCTGCTACAGATTACAACTTTTTTTTATTGGATGTTGTGACTCCTCTTAGTTCCATTTATTTGTTCTTGATAATTGTCAGAAAAAAATGACTGAAAATCTCACTGTCGAGGAGAAAGCGAAAATGCACGTCCCTACTAATTTATAAAACCTGACGCAGCATTCCTTTACTTCTCGGGAAGGAAGTGGAGTGGGAAGGTCAGGAGGCCTATACAGGAGCTCTTCCCTTTACAAGGCTGCATTCAAAGCATTTCTTCACTCCTCTGCTTGTGTTAGCCTAACCTAGTGTAAGCCTGTGCATCCGGTCTCCATTACTGTGTTCTCTTCTGAGAAAATGTGACGGTGATAAGGCTCTTTTGAAGTCTAGCTTTACTACAGGCTCTCAGCGGAGGGACAAAGCCAGCAGCCAGGTGCTAAAAAGTCAAGAGAAAACTCAGCCAGATTTCTTTACTTTTCTGACCTCAGAGTTTCATTTTTAAAAAGGTCCACATTTCTACTCAAATATTTATACACAAGTTATTGATATCTTTACCATATAATTGAGAATCTCCTGTGGGCACTTGGGTAAGACTCTCATGTGTTCTTTGTAACATTCATAAAGTGACCATATTTTTGTGTAGATTAATAAACATTTCCATATCATAACATTAAAAAAAAAACAAAAAACCTTTGGTCATTAGGCTGCACTCCAGTCAAAACAGTCTGCAGCATGTCAACCGTCATGCCCTGTGTCAATCAGCAGACATTTCCACCAACAATATGCCAACACCCATTCTGTATTCTGTCCAGGAAACCTTTTTCGAACTCCAAATGGAATCTTCTTAATGACTTCCTGTACCTGATGCCTGCTGTTGCTATCTGCATTTCAGCAACGGGCTAGTGTGACTGTACTCCTGACTTTTGACCTCGACGTTGCATTTTTGTTGCGTCCATGACCGCGTAGAATAATGTCAATGCCAATGCTAAGGTCAGCTCAATGCCCTGTGCATGTTGTGGCTGAGTGAACCCCCATTCAACTCACATTTGAGCCTGCATGCACCTTTGGGTCCTCAGCTGTACTTTTGTAGGAAGGTAGGTTTTCATATATTTTGGCACCATCAAAGAAAAATGACCAAGCAGCTAGCTTGGTTAGCTCGCTGGTTGCCCTGTCAGTACACCCCTATGCAGTTAGCTAGGGGGGGCTAATGTGCTGTATGTGTTTACCTTCATTTGGATTCAGAGACAAGCATTTGAAATGGTTTATGTAAAGTGTAAGTTTATGTGGAAAGCTTGGTGCTGACCTTGATATTTGTTGTTTTTCATATTTTTCGAGGTCGCAGTTGCAAAGCTAACATGATAACAATTACGAAAATAAGACTGAAAAGCACTGGAGTTTTGCAGTGTTGCTTTTGTTGTGTAGAGACTTGGTAGCTAACGGTGTGGGGGATGATCTGGTGCTTATTTTTTCTCAGACACTTCATGAACTGTGAGTTAGCTCAAGATTTACATCTAAGTGCATGTTTGTATGGCTTAGAGTGATGGAAATTGTCTCTGATAACTTACAGCAGGTTTATAATATCTATAGGTTTACTGCTGTGATTCTATAGTAGCCCAATAATCCTGTAGCCGTGGTCACCCCGTCCAAACTGTGCAGAGCCACAATCCCAGATCATCATCAGATCTCTGTATAAGTGTGGATAAAATGTAAGTGATCTTTTCAAACGCTGATATGTTTTACTCTGATAAAGATGGAGAAACATAATTATATTTACTTTGTGGCCTTCGCACTTGTAGCCTTCACAGGTGAGAGGGTCTGCAGTGGCTTTACTATGAAAGGGTAAACAGGATGGTAAAATATAGCGCTCACAGGGTTATGGCATTACCAGTCAGTTCATAAATTACACTCTTTTCAGTCACAAAGAGATCCGATTTTTAGTGTTCAGTCTAAGGTGTTGCTGTAGCTTATCATAAGAATACAAATAATAAATACAGTACACTTTCATATTTTTCTGCAAGCAACAATGACATCTTGATGTCCTGTGACCAGAATCAGCACTGTATTTCCCTGTGAGCAGACATAGGTCTAACCTGAGCCCAACAACCTGGGTTATAAGTGTAAAAGGGACTTGACTCATGTACAACTGCTGTAGCATCTTTAGTAATGTACAGTGTGTTGTTGATTCAAGTAAGGTTTTTCTCTTTTTTTTCATTTTGAAACCTCTTGACTGCCACAGGCCAGTTGCAGTTTATGGAGGGTGTTTTTTTGATACCTTGTTTCAGGCTTGTCCTGAAATGAGTTGGTGCCAGACAAGTTGACAATGTGACACCGAGTTTAGTTTCCATGATCCTCCCAGAAAGGGAAGGAAGGGGCACTGGTTAGTGCCCACCCCACCTCCACCACACCCAATACAGGCCAAGGTGAGGGTCCTGCTCTTTCCCTGTCACTTTCCACCATGCGGCTGTGTCTGTGTTTATGTTTCTGAATGTTTCATCTATTAACACACCATCATGAGGCTTACTACATCAGCCGTTACAGACAGTGTTTGTCTCTCTCTAGAACTAACTCACAGTAGTGCACGGAATTAAAACTAATAACAGATTTTGATTGAACTTTGTCAGGGAATTGTTCACTGAAATGAAGAAAAGACATGTTATCTGACCCAGGTCTGTCCTCCAACACTGCATGGTTTTGGTATATTTGCAAATGGAGTAATTACTTACTAGCTGTCGTATTTGCTTGCAGTACATTGTACATGAGTTGCCCTTTACTGTGTCCACACTTGGCAGTAACAATTGGCTGGTTGGTTGGATTTCTCCTCCAGCAGATCAGGGTCTTTAACTGTAAACTCCGCTCCTCTCAGCTGCAACGCCTCACTCCTCCCCTCGGACGTGTCCAAGCCCCTCAGGTTGTCATGTAGAACCTCTGTCATACTGTGAAGAGACAGGGTGGTTTATCTAAAATATGCATCCACTTGGCATTTTGGCAGTTTCCTAAAATCGGATGTGGACAAAAAAAAAAAAGTCAAGTGCACCTTACACACCTTACAATAAGATTTAATCTCACCTTTTTTCAGCTACTAAAAAAAAAAAAAGTCACTTTTTTTATTTTACCTCCTGAATATATTGTATTAACATTATCAAAGTTCTGGTCCAGGGGATTCCTGGAACACAGTGCAGCAAAGGCAGTGTTTGTGAAGCTCTTGCACTTTCATGGGGCTCACTGACTCATCAGTGGCTGTGTTGCGGTGAAAGTCGGTACAAGAATTCTCTCCATGTGGTGCACAACACCCGCAGCACACAGAGCTCCCACAATCTGACAATCCCAGCTTCCTATTTGCATCACTGCTTTTGCTACAGGAAATGTGTTGTTGATTTAATGATGTGGTGTGTAGGCCTGTTGTTGTGGAGATGGTTTTGCTGTATTTTTTTTTCCATTATATTTGACTTAAGAGAGCCATACCAAAGTTTGATGTGAGGTTTGAAACTTAGATACAGCTGATTGTACATGACTCACTAGTGGAATTACTGCTATCAGGCCAGACATAGTGCAAACACACAGTAAAGATTTTGTATTTTTGTCATAATGTGTATAATAATTGCAAAAAAAAATAATCTGATTAAAATGTGTAGACAAGAGACAAGCCACATTTAGTCACTAAGGGTTAACGCAGAATGTGCAGGCATACCTCAATCATGTAAGGTCCCCAGGACCGACTAGAAGGGCTTTCAGCTTACAGTCCTTTTCATGTGGGGTGCGGGTAGGGCTGCTATGGGGGGTTGTGGCCTATATAATACTTCCATGGTCAGATATTCAAGAAACTTCCTGGTGTGTCAGGATCAATCGAGTCTAAGCCAGTCTTAATTAAAGGCTTGAGGCTGGGCAGAAGTCGAGGGCAAAAGGCATCCTGTTGGTTAGGAGAATGAAGCGCCTGTCATTTAAACACTATAGGGAGCATCAGCTTTATTATTTGAAATTCCTCTTTAATAACTCTTACTGTTCAGTGATGACACACGCAAATGATGGTCACCTCCTACGTTTATTGTTAATGTTGCATTTACTGTGAAGAACTGACAAAACAGAAGAAGATTTGTAAAGACAAGAAAGGTGATGATTAGCCTACTTCTATATCATTCTGCCATCTTGTAACTCACTGAAATTGACAGTTGATTTTTATGCATTCAGCAGCACCTCTATTCACACACACATTGTGAAGAGGCTGGGTTGAACTCGAGCACTCGACCATGAAAGAAGAGTAATGCTCACTCCTTTTGTGAGAAATCTCCATTCAGCTCTACTTGCAGTAGTTTTTTTTTTAAAGTATACTTAAGTTTGTTATGTAAATACGTTTGAGTCACAGGAGGACCTTTTACAGTCACTTCTTCTCAGGGCTTGTTAAATAGTATAATGCTACAAAAGTGTCAGAGGCTTAAGCTTAAAAGTAAATTTTCAGTAACTGAGCGAGTTTTTCAGTGGCCTTGGCTCCTGAATCACAGTTGTTTCACAAGTTTTAAAGAGACTCATTTGTAAAATAGATGCAGTTATCATGTTCAGCCACTTGGGGGCACAGGCAACTTGCAGGGAAGAGAATGAAGAGCTATGAGCTTGTGTGTGTGTGTGTGTGCTTGTGTGCTTGTGTGCTTGTGTGCTTGTGTTGAGGGTGGGGGGGTGGGGGAGGGGTGAGTGGGGGGGTTCATTAATTAAATGGAATATGATCCAAAAGACTCTGTGCTCACTCATGACACATCATGTCCCACAAGAGAGGAAATAAGACAAATGCCACAGATGTCCCTTTTTTCTCTGTCCTGTTTTTGCTCTTGTTGTAGTTTCCCTCCAAATCCAAACGTTGGACAGACAGTGCCTTAGTATGTTTTGGTCTCCTGAGTGGATCTTTCCAGTACACCCATCTGTCAGACTTTTTTCTGAGGTCCGAGGAGGGGTATGGAGGCGTGTTTATGTCTGGGCCCGGGTGGGTGGATCGGTGGGGGCAAGAGACCAGACGCAGTACGTATCACATCGTAGGCCAAATATCCTAATAGTCTGATCTACCGACTGATCTACAGTTCCAGTCATATCCATATCCAGGCACACCCCAGCCCAGATTGTCCCATGTAGTGGATGTTATGAGACATTTTTTTTTAAAGCTTGCCCATATAACCACGCCTTACCATTCCTTGTTTGCTCTCTCTTTTTCCACCTCAAACTTAACCAATGCTTTATCCTTTCTCAGCTCCCCCCTTCATTATTGTCCACCTCCTCATTCCATTTATTATTTTCCCATGAGAGGATCCTTGACACTTGTAGAGTCAACTAGGCATCATCTCATTTGCTTTGACTCCAGGGTTTATGCAGAAGTGAAGTTTTTTTTTTTTTTTTTTTGTATTGTGTTTAGATTTTCTCCCATGACAGTCGGCTTTGCAGGTGCGTCAGCAGTTGTTTTACTTCAGATGATTAACTTAATAGAAGTTGGTTTGACATCCTACAGCAACATTATCTATTATGTAAATGTGAGAGGGTAATCATTTGTGAGTGGTGAGAAGTGTTCTCACCTGCAGAACTAATACCGTTAATGCATTCATATCATGGAGGGTTATGTAACTTGTGCTAGCTGAGATGGAAAGTGCAGCCACCTTGCCAGTCTTAATGCATTCATGCTCCACAGTGTCAGATGGCCCCAGTTATCCAAGGGGCTCAAGATGGCAATGCTGTTTTACAGTCCGGATATGTGTGTCTGTGTGCAGGCCAGAATATGCATGTGTGTGCTGCAGTGTTTGTTAGATTAGGCTCGGATGTGTGTATCCATATGGTTCGGTGGCGACACATTTGAATCCTTCTGGCCCGTTGCCAAATGTGTCTCTGTGTGTGTGTGTGTGTCTCACTGTCTTTACGCTGAACCCTTCCCAACCTTGTGTGTGTTTTTGTTGTGGCGTTTATATCCAAGTAGGCCTGTATAAGGCATGTGACCTGTGTATGGCCATGTGACTATATAGTCAGCGTTTGCATCACCAGCCATGATAGGTGGGGGGTTAATTAGTTATCCCATGACAGACTGACAAGGGAAGATAGTCCCGGTGCATGCTGGTCTCTTTGCTTTGTCATTGGTTGAGAGACTGCTTAAAAGTAAACACCCATCAATCCTCCCTGGCTCCCTGTCTCTCTTCCTCTCTCTCTCTCCCTCTGCTGCCATTACAGACAGACCCGGTGACATGAGTTGTGGAGAAGGCTCCCCACCTCTCCTCCGCCTCTTTTCTCCCATGCACTGTAATCCTGACACCAAAAACCGCCCCTCAGAGAACAAGTGTCAGCCTCAGAATAGAGCATGCAGTCAGCTCCCCCTTTTTTCCCCCTCTGTTAAGCATGTTAGAGAGTGCTAATGTTGATGGAGGTGACAATTAACTATACAATGATCACAGTGATGTCGCTTGTACTGCTGCCTCGCAGCCTTGCTAAAGAGATAAGTGACTGATCTCAACACGACCGGGACTGGGCACATGACAGATAAGCACATAAAGGGACAGTTACTTTGGTGCACATAGTGTAAGCTTGGCTACCAGATGTTCTGCAAGCTTTATGCTGCATATTTGACTTGCTAATATCAGCAGCCTATTTATAGTTCTTGTTGAAGCTTTGAGCCTTAATGGAGCCCGAGTCATTTTATATATAGGATAATAATTAAACATCATATATGTACACAAGATGAATCTCTATGTTAAATGTTGCTCTTTGAAAACAACATTTAAGATGTTGCCCTGGGAAAGAGCTGAGTCTCCATTTGAAATTGGGAAGTCTGTGGGGAAATGCCACGAGTTGTGTTGGAAGATTAGGGACTCGCCTTATTTGTGCCACGGACGGGTAAGCACACAAGTGCTCACATTCGCTTCTGCTCCTGCTGACTTCTTTGCCAGGCACCCATGGCTGACTCTGAAAAACAGGGGGAATGTTTTGGAGACACAACCTGAGATAATGACCACCTCGCAACCCCCACTGTCAGGTTGTGAAACGACCCAAAGATATTTGCATGAAATAAATGAGAATCTTTCTCACGTCCGGCCCTGCTACGGCCAAAGGTTTACTGTCGCAGATGCATGCTCCATCTGGCCCTGCTCTCCTCATTTTTTAACTGTTCAGATACACCACCATGGATTGTTCTTGATCATGGATGATATTTGTTAGAGGGCTCAAATTAATCTTTCAACTTTAGCGTTTTGTGTTAAGTGTAACAGTGCATAGATTCAAAATCATTAGGATAAAGTGTGTAGCTGGATCCCAAAGTTAAAGGAGCCTTGTTAGACTGAACTGTCACAACATCTCCAAAGTGAGTCACACCTCTTTGTTTGTCCTGCTTGGGATTTCGGGGAATACAGGGTTGAAGGGGGTCAAGTGGTCCTCTATCCTGAGCAAACATGGACATGGTGACAGCCGCTGGGACAACAAACCTCCACGAGAACCAGGCTGTCCTGCCAACATTCTCCCCGCCTCTCCACTACCAGCACAACCCCCCCCCCTCCCTTAGCCCAGGGCTGTGATCCTGCATAGCCGGTATAATGAAGCCATATAAGCCTGTTATTTGCTGCTTTACGGCTTGTTTTATGAAGGTGAGCTGACAAGCAGCTCCCAGAATGGTTCCTGTCACTTTAACAGACAGCATTACCAAGAGAAAAGGAGCGTTGGGGAGGGAGGGCAGGGCAGGCTGGAGAATGGGCCGGGGCCTTTATGTTAGTCCTGCCAGGGCTTTGATGGGTAGAGGTCTGGCTGCAGGCTATCACTGGTACATTTTACGTCTTCCACCTTTTGTCAGGGGGACATTATTGACGTTTGACCTATGTTCTTATTCCCACCTCCTCTTCACTAATCAATTACCACATCGATCCATTAATCAGACAGGGTGATGGCCAGTGAAAGGGCCCGTGGGTATGTGTGAAGAATTGTGGGATAGGCCTCAGGCTATCGAGGAGGAGGGCCTTTACCTGTGGAGTGCACTGTTCAGCATGTAGTTTAACAACCAGTCCTAGTCCTGACTTTAAAGGTATCTGTAGGTTCTTTATTCACAAGAAAATACATTTTTCTCTATATGGGGTGCAGGAGGTTTGTGTGAAAAATGATTTATTAATGCAAGCAAAATATAACCAATTTCTTAAATTGCAATCGTTTCACACAAATTCCTCTCCTGGGTGCATGGAACATTATGGATAGATTTCTTATTAAGGATAACCATCGATTTAAGGTATCGCACATGCAAACACACACGCAGCTCATACTCATTCCTTGCAACAGGAAACCACACACTTGTTCTCAGCCTGGAAGCCAACAGGGAGAAACCGGCAGGAAGTGTTCTTATTAACGCACATTATTTAGTGTGACTTTTTGAAACACTGGCTGAAATATCAGCAGCCATTACAGTGTGTGGCTAAAAAGAAGGATGCTTTTTGAATGAGAGCAAACATGTTTTTGTTCGTCTGACTGTTTCCATGGAGGTTATGCAGTGGCATAATTGTGTGTAGGGCACAAACAGAAACAGATCAGACACACAGACAGCCAACAGATCAAAACGGAAGCTGCGGGAGCGGAACCCACCATGCTTTGATTAGGTTTGGTTTGGTTTCGGTTTGGTGTGTGCAGACTAAAGCCGTCACCCCAGTCCGTCTTTGCCCTTTGCCAAGTTGTTTGCCAAAAACAGGGAAAGATTTGGGAAAGAAAGTTAGAGAGAGAAAAGCTGTGGGCTGTTATTGTCCACCCCCCTCAGGCTGACCAGGGTCCAGCCGACAGTCACCCAGCTCTTGTGGGTTTAGTGAATTGAGAAGACACTTCTTGTGTGGATTTTTCAATTCTTCAACATGTCATTTGGCCGGGAGTGCTATTGTCCCCTTCCCCTTTTCTCCCTGCTCCTTCTGCCGAGACGAGTCGTGTCATCCCCTCGTGATCAGCACTTTTGTTGCCTTTGTTTTTGGCCCTACCTCAGAAGTCCATCTTGTCTTTTATGTCCCTGCCTTTCATGCATAAGGGAACAGTTGTGGCCTGTTGTGGGGCTGTTCCACTGCATTTCCACCAGTGGGGTTTCCTTTCATTCTCTTCAAAGTACTACAATGGGGCTCTGAAGGCCTGAATGGCCAATGCAGAGTGCACAATCCTACAGAGCCCGCTCATTTTGTTTTGCCAGAGTCAATAAAAATGCTAAGTTAAAAGCTAACCCCCTTATGCCCTCCTCGAATGGAGTGACTTGTTTGACCTTTTTAAGTTCCCCTCTCAATTAACTTTTAAAGATAAATTCATTGATTTTTTTTTTCCTTTGGAAGTGTCATGTAAAGTTTATTATTTGCACACATTTTAATGGCATTATATTATTTATTTATTTATTTATTTCAAATTAATTTAATATATACTGTATAGACAGCTGCTCAATGATCAGTACCGATTTGAATGGATTTATCGAGTTGTCTGTTACAGACGCAGAGAGAGAGAGAGAGCTGGAGTGACAACTGTCAGTCATCAAAATGTGTTTGTTACTCTTGCAAATGATAGCTCTAATGTCGTTTACATTCTGACTTTTCCCTGTCCTGAGACCTAGATAAAGACATCTCCGTTCTTCTAAGGAGGAGTGGGATTTAACTAGTTTTATGTGAAGGGATGAAGGTTGGAAAAAAGGGGAAAAAAAAGACAGCAGTCGTCTGTGGGCATTACGGCAAAGGCCTTGCATAAAGGCATTGTGTGCCGATTTGTGAGCCGGGAGAAAGCCGGGGACTTTGAGAAGGATTACAGGTAGACAGACATTGGCTGCTGAAGATAACCGCCATGACTTCATCCTCATTGTGTAGATTAAGGCATAAAACCCAAACTAATGAGACAGGAAAGGGGGAGAAGGCATGGATGGGAGGATGAGTAAGGGGTTTTGTTGATGGTGAGAGACACTGTCCCGGGAATTAGCTTTTTAAAGTGAGGAAGGGGAAGATGTAGGGCCAGGGGTGATATAATCTGAGGAGGTAAAAAATGCATGCTCCAATGTCTGTGCCAAACATGAAGTGCTGAATCTGGTTAATTGGCTGAAGACTTAGGTTCAAGAAAGACAAACCATACCCTGTGTTGCACCTTTCTGATCATAAGGAACAGATGAACAGCATGTGTTGCTATTAAGGGTAACACTGTGGTGCTTTCCTAACTGCCCAGAGCAAATTAAATGTCCGGTCTTGGTTCTCTATATCAGTTGTTTGTTTGGTAACACAGTACAGTCAATACAGTTATCCTCAACAAAATGTTAGCAGGTCCACTCAGCTATTGTCCTTCCTGCTCCTCCTTGTAAAAGAGAGGCCAGCCCACAGTAAACTCTCCAGCCCCCTCCTGATCTAATCTGGAGAGGAACGGATTGCTCATCCCGAGCTCCAATTTGCTGGAGGGCAAGCAATGAAAGCAGGGGGCAGAAAAGAGAAGAAGTAGAGGAAAAGTGTTTGATTCCTTCCTTTCCCTGTCTTCGGTGTCTCTGCTTAATTTTTCAGCATTTCTCTGCCATCCAATTGTGTCCTCAGACCTGAGGCAGTGTGAAAAAGAAAAAAAAAAACATACACATACAGCATCATGCTGTGAGGAAGACCGCGTGTGGGGAATGCTTCAGCTCTCTTTTTTATTCTAAAAAACAAAAAAAGTGTCAGACAGGCAGGTGGACATGAAGCTAGGTAAATATTGATGACTTTTTGACCATTTTATTTCCCACCCGCAGACAGCTTTCTCCAAACAAAGGGTCCGTCAATGCTTCAGCAATATCGATTTCCTCCCTACTCTTTATTCATCTTCATTTTCACCAAATTTAATCTGGAATCTTAAGCACCGCAGACCTCAGAATGTAGTTTGCATATTAAGAAGTCGCTGATTATCGTGGGGTAGAAACACAGATCTTTAATTTTGTGCATTTTAGACACAGCTTCTGCCTGCACCACCATGCTGGAGATAATTGTGGAAATCTACATATTTAGAGGGAGGCTATCGTCAGGGACCTGTTTTCAAGTGGGCCACTTGTTATCTGCTGTAATTCATGTGGTAGGATGAATATTACCACCTGAATTAGGCTATTATGCTGCCAGGTGGAGGCCAGCAGAGTTACAGGAAATGGTAATCATCGCGTCATGATAATGAAGCAATTACTACAGGCTATTTGTAATACAGTATTTACTTCCAGACCACAATCAGTCATCTTATATCAAATTAAATATGCATCAATATTTAATATATTGTCTGCTGCAGCTGAGGAGGTCTAGTGTTTGGCATTAAATGTGTTTGTGTTAGTTGGTGCTTTTATTTATTTAGTTAATCACAGACAAGTGCCCAGCCCACAGCCACACTACTGACTGTATATGATGCAAAAATACAGATGTAGTGGTGAAACATTTGTCAGGCAAGAACATAACATTACATCGGAACATTACTTTCTTTTTTTTTTAATGTGTCATCTGACCAGAGGAACATTTTGATGACAAGTCTGGATCATCTCACATTTATGTCTGATTTTTGGAGGCTCACACCACGTATCACCGCTGATGGCCATCACTGGTGTAAACCTATGAATTCCTAGAAAACAGCAAGTAGTTCAGTGAGAAACTCACATGCTCACAAAATGCCCAAATTCAAGAAGCATAATCTGAAACAGGACTGAAGTGTATGTCTGTCCTCTCTGTAGACTGACTTAGTGACAGGCTATTACCTGTTACCTTGAGAAATATTGGCGACCCTGTGTGGATTACATGACAGGGGATTTCAGAGATAAGGAGATGAAACTTGGGGAAAACAGCAGCTGAATGGTGGCAAAAGTGTACATCAGTCGCTTAGTTGTCTGAGAGAGGCGAAGATAAGATGTGAAGTTCAAGGATTCGTGGTTCAAGGTAGATTTATTGTAGTTAGGCACTGTCGGCGGGTGTCAGATCATCAGAGGCTATTCTGTTGAATTGAAGATCAGTTGATACTTTTATACCAGTGAACTGCTTAGTCCAAGATGCTCTCTGGTGTTGGAAGAAGACAGACACAAATCTGCATGTAAAATGCTGCTCAGCCAGCATGGAGAAGCCTACACACTTTACAAGAACAGCATTTATTGGATGTTCATGATAATTACTTGTTAGACAGCAGGTCCAGATATGACACACTGTACCGTTGAGTCTGAAAAACTAATGTACATGGTTCAGGAAGGCCCATGTCTAGTCTAACACAGACCTCACCACCCTCTCAGCACATTCCAACCCCCCCGTCCTCCCCCTTTCAGTGCCACTAGGCCTGGGTCTGCTGTTGCCTCTCAGCTAATGAGAACCAGTCCCATCCAGCACCATATAAACCCACTAACACACACTTACCTCTGATCTCAGACCAGTAAATGTTGTCACTGTGGCCAGGTCCCACCACTTTACAGCTGCTAATATAGCCACACAGCCCTGTGTTATCATAACCTTTCATGTAAAAAAAAAAAAAGAAAGAAACAAAGAAAGAAATAAAGAGAGGAGAGGAAAAGAAATTGGTAACATAGGTGCATATGGTTCTTTGTGCACTGTACAATAATTAGAACACGAGTGTGTATAGTGTTCCAATAATTGGAAAATGTCAGCCAGATGTGGGATGGTGTAAATAAAAATTTCCAGTTTGCATGGAGGATATGGATGTGATGTGTGTATTTGATGACGATCCCTAGATCCCCACAGGATGGTGATGTTAATGGCTACCTGAGCATACAAGCAGCCCTTTTGGGTTTTTATAGGAAAATAATTTTTTTAATATTGCCACCATTTCTGCCATTTTATGTATTTGTCAACCCCTAATACTAAAACCAGCACCAGATAAAGCCACTTAAAAGTAAATCAGTTGAATATAAATGTGTGTTTGTTCTAGCAGATTGTGATTTTTAAATAAAGACTGTTGCCCCTTCTGGTTACCTCCATGCCAGGATGAGAAAAAACAGCCCAGTTTACCTCTCTCATTCCTTCTTTACCCCTTTTGTTACCTGACTGTAAAATTAGGCCTATTAAAAATTAGATGGAGGTGGGACGGTGGAATCAAGTGAAAGGGATGCTGATTTTGGCCTCTGTTGTTGACCTCTGCTTCTAGTGTACTGTCTCTAGCCAAGATCAAGGTACCTTCACTTCCTCTCCCCGTTTCAGTTTTTTCTTTTATAATGGAACCTACCCTTAAATTACAGTCACCATCTTTTTGTACTTCAGTTATATTATGCTATATTTGCCTTTTAAATGGGCACTTAGTAAAGCTTCTTAACATTTCCCCCTGAGCAGTATGCACAGAATAGACTGATTTCATTTAGAGCTCAACAACCTCCTCTTGCCCCCTACCACTCAGCACTCCTACTTCCATCCTCTTAACAGCTACTTTCCTTTTTAATTTTTATGTTTGCTTTTTTTTCTTCTCTTCTCCATCAATTTAGACCCTATACCTTCTCAAAAGACTGTGAGCTCTACCTATTTTCACTGGTCCACAGTTTGCATGGTGGTGTGCCATAGTCCTCCCTCAGACCTTTACCATGTTTTCCTTCCAAGCCTTTTGTGAATACTGTCTCCATCTCAAATAGGCCCTGTGTACCTGCAAGCACTAAAATGCTGGAAGCAACCTGAATTGGTTTTTTAACTGCCTGCTTCAACCGCAACGTCTCAGTTTAGATTAGGCCTCATTGGCACTGGAGGGCATGTGGAAGCGTAGTTGACAGGATTAAGTGGCTATTGAAGTGACTTTAGCTCCTTTTTAGAGAGCAAAAGACAAGAAAAGAATAATCACCCCCCTCTTTTAATAGAAGGAATACCCCCCTCTTCCTTTCTTTCTCTTGCCAACATAGTCCCTCGAAGGGCTTCTGATGCCCAGCGAGAGTTTCTCGCTGTAATTACATATATCTGATCCTAAACATTTAGCTATTCATTAGGACCAATTGTTTCAGAGGCCAGATTGATGGAACAAATAATTAAGACAAGTGTGGAATGCTTGTGAGTATTAGTGTACACAGTTGAGTGGGTGTCTGCATGTATGTGGATGGGAGGGGGATGCACAAGACAAACACTGCTGCGTGTTTTGTGATCTTGTGTGTGAACCTCTACACACACACTCACACATTGGAGTGTGCTTGTAGAGGTGGAAGATGTGATGATGAGCAAGTTATAGTCAGTGAGATATCTCATAGTGTGATAATACAAGTAAATAACTAATTTAGGTTTTGAAGGTGGAACAACTTAGTGGACATTTCTGCCTTTGTTTTTGTTTCAGCGCATAGTTGCTCAGTCAGTGCTGCTTGAAAATAGAAAAGCTTCTAGAAATAAAATCACCACAAAAAAGTTTGTTGCATGTTTTTCCAAAGTTAAAATTAGCATCATCTGAAGAGCAAAGACAAGACGCTACAGAACATTTGAGAAAAGCATTTAAAATAAAAACCTAGTGTTCATTCTTTTAAGTTATATTGCAGGGTTTTATTCAAGTGGCAACACACTGTGATGTCAGCTATTGTTTTGTGAGCTGCCTTTTTAAAAGCCTCGAGGCTGTAATTTGACCGTCGCCATCATAGTTATTTTTGAAACCAGAAGAAACTGTATTTGGACGAGAAGGTGGAGCTGAGGAGGAGTGAGGGGTGGTGTCAGGCGGGTCGCCATGTGTGGTACAATCTGTCAATCTCACAGTAGCCACGCCCCAATGCATAACCTGCTTTATCTTCTATATTCCTCTAAATGGCACCATAATTTCAAAAATGAACATCATGTTATGTTGAAGAAGACCTGAATCTAGCAGTTGAGACCATAAACTTATTAAGAAAACATTTAATGAGGTAATAAATCAAGTGAAGTAGGGCCATTTTCCCATAGACTTCAGTACAATTGGACCTCTTTTTGTGACGTCATCCTTTGATGGTCATTAGATAAAATGCATTTGCTTCACTTTTGTATACACAGTCTATTGTTTTGCTTTGAAAGCGATTGTTTTAACACACTTTCAAATAAAAAAACTAGGTTTCAATGGATTTAGTCATTAGTTAGCCTCTCAATGAAATATTCTGCAATTCCCCTGTTTTTTAAAAACTGCATTTACAATGCTCTGCTTTGGTTATGCTTGAATGTTTCAATTTATTTAATGTGTGTACAGAGACAGTGAATAACTTATTTACTTTCTGAACTAATTCAGTTAAACTACTCATGAATCATGAAAGCAATGTTAAATAATTTGTTATTACCATTTTAATCATGTTCAATAAACATTACAATACAGAATTTAGTGAGTGACATGTCCAATCACAATTGCATCTTAAAATGCCTGTATCTTTTATTTATGTCTATCCATTTAGTAGTTGTGTGACTCTAAGAGCAGAATTTTCCATAAAGTAGGTCTATAGTAGCATATATAGTTGCATCTATCGTATTCAAAGTAAAACTAAAGGTCAAATAACCACAGCTGTCTTTCCCAAACTGAATTTTTTCCCTGACTCAGCTCCAACCACTGCTGACACCCCTACTCATTCACTCTCTGTCCTGCCTAGATATTCAGCAGTGTGGCTACATTAGCATATGAGTGGCTCAGTGTTTGGGTGAGTTTGTTCTCACCAAAGAGTGCCAAAGCACAGGTCAGCGTCTCTCATCCACTTCAATGAACAGCTGAAGGACAAACACAACTCCCAAAATGAAACGTTTCCAGACTTTCACTCGAGTCTGGAGGATCTGGCCTCCTTCTGGATCTCCATGTGTAATATAAACACTGTAGATATCATAAAGGTGAATGCAGCAATGGCCTTTAATTATCCATTGTCCTTTCTATTGGTACTGAGTGTACCCATGAGTAATGTATGCACCAAAGACACGTGCTTGTGCATTCATGGTTCCCCTGCCTGAGTGTTGTGTATCTTTTTGTGTTATAAACAAACCCATGTATATGTCTGTGTGCCACCGTGTGCTTATGTATGTATTTGTGTTGATAGGGAGAGCAGTTGGCTCCTGCCCACAGCCTGGCAGTTGTATGCCGAAGCAAGGCGTCCTCACCATCACTCTGCAGGCCCCTCGCTGCGCTACATACCCCGCAGGGCGGTTCTCTACTGCCCTGGCAATGATGAGCGAAAATTGAGGAAACTGGCCTCGTTGGATGTCGACTGTGCCGTCTTGGACTGCGAGGATGGTGTAGCCCTCAGCAAAAAGGTACATAAAGACACAGATGCACATGTATAAATGAAATGGAGCTTCGTTTGAACAGGTCAGCAAAGAAGCACGCACACACGCACACAGCTGTGTGATCCAGAATGATTTTAATTCCATCTCCCTCCTTCAGACAGGTGTTCGGTCTTAATCACTGAAAGGAAAACTACCTAAGTGACATGTTTAAAACAAGCACATTTCACCCCATTATGATGGTATAAAGGCAGTGCCCCCCCCCCCATCAGAGTCCTTTAAAACAAGGTGACCATGTCCCACTGGGTGAGCAGCGGGAAAGCACCAGATGCAGCAGGTTAAAAGCATTCTCCTCCCGCCCACTCGACCTCCCCATTGGCCCTCCTGAACTGCCCATGAAATTGTGATTGGAGAGTGGGATAAAGAAGGGGCCTGGGTAAGAAGTTAACTAACAAAGGTTTTTAAGTCATGATAATAAAGATGATTGATATGGCTGGAGGCTGTTCCTGTAGTAGACAAAGACAATAAGATGATGCCCTGTGTGACTGACAGGCTAAAACTGTGACCCCGCGATGGAGCTGGTGGATGTCAGAGCTTCTGTCTTTATTACATTTTAGAGGGGGAAATGTGGAGAGGAATGCAGCACTGAAGCAGCCATTCAGGCTTAAGGAGAATTCAGATGCTGGGCTCCTGAGCTCTCAGCATGTGACAGGTTCATGTCTCTGTGTCATTTCAAAAGTATCCTGCTCCAATCCACTTACTTTATCCACCAACCCACTCATTTCACATAAAAAAATAAAGGCTTTATTTCCAACTTTGTCTGAACTTGCAAGAAACAACTGTGAATGTTGAATATATGATTCACTTTTCTTTCCTTTTCAAAGGCCTTCTCTCTGTTAGCAATTAGCTGTAGAGCATAGAATTAGGCCCAGTAAGCGCTATTAAAAATAAAGGGGGAGAATGACATTCACTACAGGGCAACTCAGGTTCTCTTAACATGCTCAGCTGGCTTGCTACTCCTCCCTCTGTTAGTAGCAGTCTGAATAATCCAAATCAAACTGCCTCCAATAAATTCTGGGAAATAGTGCTCTACCTCAGTAGTTTCCTGCTTTATAATCCCATTACTTTCTTCGTCTCTGAGCCAGCTACATCAGTACTACATGGTACAAAGCTTGGCACCAGAGCTGATTTCAGCCATTCATTTCCACAGACTCAGTGTGCAAAAATCCTGTAACCTATTATGTCTTTGCTAGGTCATACTGTGTAATATAAAAATTAGTTATTTACTCAATAACAAAATGCACCTTTCCTACTGGCATCCTTTCTTCACTTCCCACACTCTCAGCGTCTTCCTCCACTGTGGCAATTGGAAATCCATGGGGTTGTTGTGTAGTTATACCTTCCCTTAAGATGATATTTTTTTTCCTGTTGGATAAACAGAATTTCTGGTGTGTGTGTGTGTGTGTGTGTGTGTGTGTGTGTGTGTGTGTTTGTATGTGTATTAAGATTGCTAGGAATACCGCCAAGACATTTGTTTTGGATACTAATTGCCATGTTTTGGAATCAATTTGGCATAATAATTGTTATATTATTAAATAATTATTTTCTCTTATGTATTACACACACAAGGGATATTAACTAAGGATTTGTGACCCTTCTTTAGGCAATAAACAGTCAAATTGCATTTTGTCATATTACATACATATACAATGTACTTTATGGTGCTCCCGTTAAGCGATGCTAAAAAGTGAATGAAAATCTATATAAATAACTGCTTCACCTGATTTCTTAATGTTGAATATATATATATATATATATATATATATATATATATATATATATAAATAAATATCTGAAATGTAATATTTGGGTGAATAAGGTGTAAAGGCTTGTCCCGAGACAAAGGGAAAGGGGACCATAAAGAGGCACAAAGTAGAAAAATTAAACACTAAGCAATACATTTGAATGCATTTGAATGCTTTAAAAATGTTCTAAATTGATACCAATTAAATTGTAATCTTATGTCAAGAGGTAGTCAGCTGTGTGTATTAAGCATTGTACATGGGCCCCTTTAAAAAAATAAACGAAACAAAAAGAAAAATCCCAATACAAATGTGCAGAGCCTATTAGGCTATATGTGACATTAAGAGGAAGTGTTTAGATACACAATGATAAACAACACAGTTCAGCATCGGTAAAAAAAACTACTGAAGAAAAGGTTTTTTTTTAGTTACACAATGTCAAAATGTAAAGTAATAAATGGGCCTTCCCATGTGGTCATTTTATTTAAGCAATATATTAATTAAATGTATTGTAAAATGTGTTATATTGTGAAATGTATCTGGATATGTAAGCATCTATATTGGGATATGAGATTTTGGCCATATTGCAGAGCTGTACCATATATCACAGTATCATCTGCATATAATTGAAGAAGAAAAAATCATGGTAGATTGTTCATAAAAACAGAAGTGGTCCCGCAGTCGAACTCTGGGGCACACCTTTTTACCCAGTTACCCTTGTACAACAACACATTACTTTTTATTCTGAAGATAAAAATTACACCACAGCAATGCATGTTGGAAGAGAACAACAGTATGGTGCTTATCTAAAAGCACTTAGTAATTTACATGAGCAAAAGATCAATAAATATGGCTCCTGTGAGGTCACCATTATCAGGTGCGTTCTCATTATTAGTCAATTTTAAGAGTGGTAGTTATGGAAAACTTAGCTTTTACATGTGTTTATACCGTGTTTAGCGCTGACAGTTTCTACAGTGTATACAGTAGCTGTGATTATATTCACCATGACAACCGCACAGTCGGCACTGTGTGTTTGCCAAGAGATGCCAGACTTCAACAATGGAGTCTTAATGCATGTCTGGTGCTTTTTAGGGAGAGAGAATGGGAGCAAAGCAGAGACTGAGCTTGCGAAATGCCACCCTCAACCACTGTTGTGGTGATGGCAACAATAGGTTAGGTGAAACGCGAGGTTAGTTACTGGGTATGCATGGATAGGCCTTAAATAGGGCCACTGCCTAAAACCACCCCCCTGTTATGTGTTCATTAATGTATTCTTTTCATTATCTTTCACCTTCACCTTAAAACAGGGAAGGATATTCATGACAAAAAGGTATGTGATGAAGGTCAGTCCACCCCCTCCTCTTGAAAATTGAAATCCAGGAGTGCCCGCTTTAATTGCCTGCCGCTTTGACTCCAAAAATGTCTACGCTCCATCTTGGCAGTAATGCTGGCTGCTTAAGAGACAGGAGGATGAGAAAGGGAGTAAAGGGTAGGAGCCTCCCAGAGCTTGCTAACTGTCACCACGGACCCAGAGGGGAGAGAATGAGGAGGAGAGAGGGGAGGGAAGACAAGGCTGACTGCTCTAACACTCTTACACATATCATCATATCTGTATGATCAGTGGGGTGGAGGAAGAGGGAGGGCAGGTTGAAACCCCGGAGCGGAACTGACGGCTACACCTGTCCTCTCTCCTCCTCTCTCCCTTACCGTCTTGTTCTTTCATTGTCCCTCTCTCGCTCGTCTCCCCCCTCCAGGGTCCTCAGGGTTAAGATTGTTTATCTCTCTCTCTCGTGTTCTCTCTCTGTCTCTTAGTGCCCTATGGTCCAGTATTCCTCCTGGTGTTTCTGTCTCTCCCTCTCCTTTCCCCACATGGGTCCCTCCATCCCCCCTGACTCCCCTCTGCCTCCCTGCCGTAGAGATTCTCTCCTAATCCCTGGAAGTTTGGAACTAATGAACTAACTGCTGAGCCACTGCCACGGAGCTTGGTCCCAAACTATACTGTACTTCACACTCGATTTCCTCTCCAGATGGCATGGTGGCGCGGCCGACACGACGGGGAGCACCTCTAGCACACCAGCACGCGCCTGCAAATGCACACAAGCACACTACACATGCAGAACACAAACTTGCGCACACACACATAAGGGTGCACATGCATACACATATAGACAAACACGCGCACACACAGAAGCATGCAAGCACATACACAACTTGTTACAGTTGACAGCAAACATCACTCAGGTATGACACACCAGTGTCGGGAGTTCACTGTCAGCACATTACAGAACCAGGGCTGTTTGGTAGCACTTCACAAGTTAATTCACAATTTGTTCTTCTGTAGGTATAAACCTTCTAAAATAACCTCTGTTGATACTGATCAACACCCTCAGTAGCTTTTACTGGGCCCATGTGGAAGCCAGGAACCAGTCACCCCTGGATTTGTACAGTTTTATGTGTACATGGGTCTTATTACAACTGCTGAGTTTTGCCATGTTTTAGTGATGTAGTTTGTTGAATCTTTGTTTGTTTTTAGCCCAATTACATAAATAAGAGGAGAGATACTTTAACATGAATAAGTAGTTGTATGGCTGGTACCTGCAACAATAATGCATGTCACATGTCACCTTAAAAATGACTAATTACAAAATTATCAATAATTATCCACAATTTACATTAAAGTGCAGAATGAGACGATAAAATTTAACAAATAAAGAATAATCCAATATATGAACACAAAATTCAGCCTGAAAAATTAGCAAAAAGCTGAATTTATATAAACCACAAACTTTATTATAGGGATATTGCTCTGGGGTGGATGATGTGGATTATAAGGTACAGGTGGCATCTCCTGTAGTTTAACTGTAACTTCTTATACAAGAAAAGCTGATGATGCACCAAAATAACATTTGGCTTATTGAGCTGGTCATTTCACGTTTACCTGTCATTAGAAATATTTCCAATTCTTTTTGTAAAAGGGTAGTTTGTTTTTGGCTTTTCTTCTGTTTCATCAGTGACTCAGAAACTAAGACTCGTTTTTGTTAATTCATAATGAAAACAGCTGTTTATCCTGATGGTTTTCATTCTCGATGGTTTGATAAGAATTTCCTCCTCTTGTCTTATGTTCACTGTTTTCTCCCACCCTCAGTACCATTATTGACCACTGGTCCAGAGATATACCCTCCTGGTTGAAGTGAGAGCGGCTGATTATTTGGATGTAGCACAGTCAATACATGAGCTATGGGCTATGCATGAACTGCGTCTGACACCAGAGATTTTCAACTTAACATAAATTATGCAGCCAACTGTCAACTGATACATGACCTCAGTTCAATGCTCACTGTGTTATTCCAGAGGACACTGAAAGATCTGCTCTCAATTTAAGTGGATTCAAATGATTAAACTCTTGACAGAATGAACTCCTGGGAAATAATATTAGCCACTTGAATTATGAATACTGAACATTTGTATTTAGTGTGTGTCAGTATGTGTGTCTATTTACATCCCTGTACATACATGTGGGTGGGTGGGTGCATGTGTGTGTGTGTGTGTGCGTGCTCATGTATTTTTGTTCTCAACACCTCAGAGGACCCAGGAGACCTGAGATAAACTCCCAGTCAGGCTGCCTGGACTCACAAACAGGATGCGAGCTGCTCAGCCAGAAAATAGACCCTGTTCTAGCCAGATCAGAAAGAACTTGCATCCTGAACTCTGCTGCATATGTGTGTGCATGTCTGCTAAAGCAAAACTATGTAACTTTTACCGAGCAGTGGCGACAGCGGCCTCCGTAGCCACAAGTGGTGATTACAGGACACTGGCTCTGCTCGGCTCAGAGTCGGAGCGGTTAAGGGCACTGGAAGCCACATACTTCTAGAAGCTAACAGCTCATGCACAGACAACAAAAGCTTATTGATTGCTCTGGCTACAAACAAAATCTTCACCTCAGTACAAACTGGCAATCGCGCTGCCCACAAGCAGTTGTATGCTAATATATAGACGCTAGGAAGCCAGTCTGTTCACCTCTGCCACAATGTGTGCACTGAGAATAACAAGATAGCTTCTTTTTTTAGCTAGCTAAAGGCCTGTAGTTGAGTGCGTGATGTGTGATATAATGCCATGAAGAGTTACACACTTCTCACGGGAGAAGGTACCCGCTCAACCCAAGTTGCGAAGTGCAAGCACAGGCGTTTGGGGCGCAAAGTGAGAATGAAAGAGGCGCCATTCTCCCTATTACAAGTCAGTGTAACAGCAAAATGATTTTGAAGCTGTTACTTTAAGGTGAATAGTTGCATAATGTTGCTTTAAGCATCATGTGTCGAGTATCGTTTGGAATCCTTTGGGAGGGTACCAGAGGGCGAACGTGAGGTCAGGGTGCACAGGAGAGTGATGACAGCGCTGTGATTAGCATTCATTGCTTAGGAAGGGCGAGGTCTTGTCTGGTGTTGGAGCACATAGACGAGAGGCATTTAAAGGACTGAAAGTTTTCAAAATTATTTCTCATGTGTCTTTTTTTCAATATAAATCGTAGTTTTCACAGATTTTATTTCAGCTATGTTAGGTTTGAAACACACACTCTTGCAGCAGCTCCAGATATCTTGGGCTAGGGGTGAGGATTGAGGCTGAGCAAGGGATCAGAAAATGCTGAGACATGGAGAAAAGAAAAGTCCTCTCTCATTATCCTGTTACACTCTTGTGTTTTCACTGGCAGAGGTGCAGTCCGCACTGCTCTGCCCTACGTGGGCTGCGCAACGCACCAAACACTTGGAGAGTAACCCTAGTAGGAGGAGTGATGATGGAGAAGGCGACGAGAAGAGGAAAACATGAAAGAATGGGAGGAGGAGGAGAGGAATGGAGCAGATGTGGGTACATGAAGGGGTAAAAAAGCAAAGCTAGATCTATTATTTTGCAAGACATTTATTCAGTCTTAATTTTCAGTCTAAATGGCAGAGCATGTTAAGGTAACCAGACTCCAGCTAACCATCTGAAACCATTTCAAATTATTTTCTGTTACTGCAGCTAAAACAATAACATGGAGGAGAAGAGATAAATCAAGTTTGGTTTTGTAAATCATATCAAAAAATAATAAGAAAAAGTAAAACACACTTCTTTTTTTTTTAAATATAGCATTCCAAGCAACAAATGTAAATGAATTGTAAGTAAAAATGACAATAAAGCAGATAAGGCCTTATTTTTATTTTTTAAAACAGAAAAATGTACCATATTTAGCACTGAAAACTGAGTGTCCAGGCCTCCAGTTAAAGCTCTGCACAGTCTGGTTCTCCATCACCCCAGTGTGCTGTCAGGCTAGTGTTATACTTTCTGCGTCTGTGATTATGTGAGGGTCCGCTATGGTCCGTGTGACATAAATTTTGTCATCAGAGGGTGTACGCAAGGCTCTGTGCAGGCGTCCATACCACCCACTTCGCTGCAAGTGCACCAATTACACATGCACTTTTTACACGTTAATAATAATCAGTCTTAAAATCAAGAACAAAATTTAGGAAACTAATAGATGTCTGGGTAATTGTAATGAGCTGTGTTGGTGAGTCCTAGTTAGTGTTGTTGTGAGGTGATGGTAACTGTAAGGTATCGACAGTGATGAGACTTACCGCCTCCCATTTTCCCTACGAAATGGATACAAAGCCCTGGGAATTTATTCCCTGAAAAGATTGTAATGAAGTGTAACTAAACAGCTCTAATGAGATCTTTTCATGGCTAATTAAAGTGTATAAGTAGTGTGTAATAACTAGCTGTTTTTCCAGCTCAGTCTGTCAGTTTCGACCAACTATGACAAGCAGGTTTCATGATTTACAAATCCCCCCTTCTCTGTCCTGCTAGTTATATCTTGTTGTCTGCCCTGACAGGATAGCGGATAACACAGTGTGCTTCCAGCTGACAGAGGGAATGCCTGAATCTCCTTCTGCTACATCTCAGTTATCAACCTAGCCTGAATTAGTAAGTCATCTCACTCCGGCTTTCTAGAGTGCAGCACGTCACTTGTCAAAACCCATCCGCGATAACTTGAACACATACACACACATGCACGTACCCTGACACACACACACATACTGACAAAGGCAGAAGAACAAATGCGCACACAGTCACACTTCAGGCAGGCAGCCATCACCTGCAATAGTCTGCAGCTCATTTTAAATGGCATCGCAAGTTGCACAGCAGGGTGCAAAACGCCAGCTCTCAAAAGGTAAAAAAAAAAAATGGAATAACAACTATGCTCATTGTGACTCATGATCTCCCACTCTTTTTTTTCTCAAAACCTCACATATATGTATACACTTTCAGCATAAAAGATACAGCACTCCACTGTTTAAGGGTCTATGTCAGTGATAAAAGGTGTGATGTACATACAAATTGTTTTTGAGAAACCTGACACGCAGCTGTCGGCAGATTTTCCAACGACACTGCCTTTTTAATCTTGTAAATTATCCTAATTTCTGCCATTTGTTTTTATTGCTGTTTCCTAGGCTATTGGTACTGCATGCACAATTGTTATTTTATTAGAAAAAATAATACATGCCATGTCATGCACCCTTCTTTTTGCCCTCATTTCTGTCCAGTATATACAGTAACTACCACTGCACTGAGATCTAATTTTAACTGAATGAAGGGACTCTACACCCAGAGTCTGTCCAGAGGCGATGTTTGACGTTGCTTGTTTAAAGCGGTGTGACAGCAGAGCTGGACATCCATCTGATGCTGGAGAGGAAGGTGGTCCCGCTGTGGCCTGTACACACATCAGTTTGGATGCTCCAGTCTGATGTTGTGTCTACAAGGCAGCAGCCATGCTGGGTCACGTATACACAGCACTC
Organism: Trachinotus anak; assembly: GCF_046630095.1. Taxonomy (NCBI): domain Eukaryota; kingdom Metazoa; phylum Chordata; class Actinopteri; order Carangiformes; family Carangidae; genus Trachinotus; species Trachinotus anak. Next base: position 14,362,308 of record NW_027273852.1, read on the forward strand.
GGTAGGATCCTGAGCGTCAAGTCTCAGGCTGTGTGTTAAGGAGCTGCCCTCACTCTCCTGGAAGGTCAGCCTCTCTGCACTTGAAAAGCTTCATGTGTGCACATATGCGTTCGACGGCGCTGCCCGCTTGGCCGACTGCTCGCCCGCGCGCCTACCCGTGTGTCAGCTTCTAATGATGAGGATGATGGAGGGAATCAAAGAGGAGATGGAGCTGACGTTAGGGCGAGCTCTCCATGGGACACCAGGTGATTGGGGTTGGAGCTTTGAAGCAACTTGTTGGATGGCTGTCCATTAATGTAAAATATCTCCTTTTCAAAGGGCTTTATTCAAGCTCGGAGTAGCGGTGCCCATAGGGGTCAAGGTGTCTGGCAGAATAATCTCCCTCTCTCACTTTAGAGCAAAGGAGAGATAAAAGAAAGGATAGTGCAACAGTGACCTGGCCATTTCCTTAGCCATTCCTGGTGTCATGTTTTCAGCAAATGCCATCACAAAAGGAGAAAAGTGCAGGAGACAATCCTTGCAATGAGCGGTCTCTGGTTACATTAAAAGAATTTTATACTGTACATGCAGGCTGCATATATGTCAGGCTGAGGTTGGAGCCGGAGATCAGCCCTCTCCAGTCTATTTGATCTGCGAATGTTATAAACCAGTGCTTTTTGATCACTTGGATCACTATTTATTTAGTTTGGTCAGGGATCAGTGTGACTCCTGGCACATGAAGCAGCCAGCGGTTCTCACATATCAATTTTCTCCAGTAACCATGAACTGCAGCGAGACGGGCAGAATTTTATCCACCAAGTAGCAGGTTTATGAATAGTGAATTATGGCTGCGTAAATCGCTCCATCCGTTTTAAGTTACCACGATACAGTTACGGGTCTATCTGGGCTTATGAGAGCGACAGTAAGGGAGAGCAACAGAGAGGTTACAGCAAAACTTGAGCAAGAGTCAAAGATCACAGTGCGCTCATCATACGGTGCGACAATCCCTCGTGTCTCGTTCAATGAGGGAACAGGGAGACACAGATGACACGCAGCAGTCCAGCCCGCTCATGACCCCTATTAAATCCGAGCAAATCTTTGATATGTACTTTGATACCATATTTTATTGATACTGAAGGGCTGTTCATAATATCAAGTACAGTTCTGCATTCCAGGAGATCAGAGTAGGGGCTGTTTTGTCTCAGAAGCTATCCCGTGACCCTTGAGGGGTCCCCATAAGGTCTAATACAACTGAACCTAGGTCGACTCCAGTCCACTGTAGTTTTTACAAGAGATTGTGATCTATGGGCCCTCCATGTTATATCTGTCTACAGTTTCTCTCACATGCACACACACATCACTGCAGTGATCAGTCTACTGATGATCAGGTAGTTTGGGTCTTTCCACTCAGACGTTGTTCGGCAACAAATGCAGTGCATTTGCAAGCTCCCATCAAGCCTGATATTCCATCGCACAACATGATGCCACATTTCTTTTAATTATCTACATTTCATCATCATTTCATCGCATCTCAAAAATCTTTGCGGTGCACACAGTAAGCGGTATCAGCTTAGTATTGTTTTTATTTTCAAGAGATCTTTTATTTTTTTTTAAGTGACATAAATGGGATCAGGAGGAAAAAAAATCCCAATCTGAGGATCTCCAAACACACACACAAGCACTCAAAGGCTCGAGCCTCTGATCTGACCTGACAACTCCTGAGCTACCATTTCCTCATGTTGCTTAACTCGTACCACATTTCTTCCAGAGAGCCTCGCTCCTCTCACTAGCTAGACTTCTCTTCCCTTTCCATCCCTCTTTCTCGCCGTTCCTGCAGCTCAGCATCTGCTTTGAATAAAGCGGCGTGTGCTACTGTGTTACTGATAGAAGTTGGGACTGTAGGCTTCTCTTTGATTTTTTTTTTTTTTTTTTTCCCATCCTCCTCATCTCTCTTCCTGCTCTACTCATACAATGCCTTCGTTGAGTGTACAGCCTCTGTTTTGTTGATTTGTGGCGTACTGTGTATAGATGTCAAGGGAAAGTGCAGATGTGTCCTGACTTATTATTTGCCTTTTTGATATGTTAATGTTTCATCTTGATGCCATTTATTCCAGATTGATGTATGCTTTGTCAATTTCCCACCTTGATCACATAGATTTTGTGTCTGTAATGCTGTGTTTCTCATGATAGTTTTTTCTTGTCCTTTTTAAGGATTTCATTTAGTATATTCCTAGCTCAGTAGTCACATGGTCTCACACTGTCAGTAACTACACTCGCTTTCACAACGTACAGTTTTGAATCTTACAGCTTTGAATATAAGAGCGTCTTTATTAGTTATCCGAAGCTGCAATCAGACTAAAATATGTGACATTAAATAATCAGTATTTCTGCCCATGTTTTATGTTTCTGTGCTGCAGACAGAGGCCAGAGAGACCATCCCCAGGATGCTCGTGGAACTGGACCTGGGCCGGACGGAGAAGTGTGTGAGGGTGAACTCGGTGTCCAGTGGCTTGGCTGAAGCTGACCTGCAGGTCATCCTGCAGGCTGAGGTTCTCCCTCCTGCCATCATGTTACCCAAAGTAGAAGACACTCAGGAGGTGCAATGGGTAAGGTACAAGTCTTGGTCAAGTCATATTGCGCTGAATGGAGTGATTTTAAAAGCCAGAATCACATGTGACAAAAGAACAAACACAAAGCAAACAAACAAAAGCAATACATGAAGAATTTAACAAGACTTATAAGACACAAGACATTTCTTTCTTTCACCTCTGGATGTCTTCTAAAAAACACAGTGGTGCTCTTATACAAACTCATGAAGTAATAGGAAACCCAGGGAAATCTTCAAAGCAATCATAACAAACTTTTCCATAGATTTCCCAGTAAAAGTGGGAATCGATCCCTGTGGCAGGACTCAGGGACAGACAGAGTGTTTTTCTTGGCCGCAGCTCAAGAAACGGATGACATTTCTTCGGATTAGCTTCAGAAGCCCGATAGCTTTCTGTAACAACACAGAGGTGCCTTTTGCTGCTGCCGAACTTACTGGAGACTGCCTTGAACAGTGTCATGTTGTGGCTATGAATTAATTTAATCACAGGTGAAAGCACTCAGACAGACAAGTACTGTATATTGAATAAAATTATGCTGCAAACATACATGACAGTCCATTCTTTATACTGAAAATGTTACTGAGGTTCTACTGTATGAGAGAGATCAGGCTGGTCAGATATTTCAAGTCTTTAGCTCTTTTGCAGCGGTTATTGCACTGACTGCTCACTAATATTCTTCCCCTTTTGTGTTCTTATAAATTATCGTTTGCAATTTGTTCATACTAACTTGGGCCCGCGCCCTGGTTAAGAGGTGTTTGTCTGGGCTTGGCCATCCCCCTGGCTTTCTATAAAGGGGCGCTGTACGGATGTCAGGTCCTGAAAGGTCAGGAGACAGTGACATCATTAATGCAGGCCTTTCTGATCAGCTCCATATGGTTCACTTACCACGAGGAACCAGCTTGCCCTCGGCCTCCTTTACTGTTTGAGTGTGAATACAGTTGTTGCTGATTAGGCAAGAGGAGAAATTAAGATTTGTTTAGAGGTCAGACAGAGAGAAGTAATCAGTGGTGATGGGAGGGTGTCTGGTCTACACAAGCACGCATATAGTCTCACATACACACGTGTATATACATACATATGTGTGTATTCTAAAATATACACACCTAATATACACTCAGACATGGTCCTGGGCAGGAGCAGGAAGTTTTTAACTAGTGGTTTTAATTAGAACACGTCTATTTCCTGCTGCCCTTTCTTTCTTCCCTGTATAATTGCTGATAGGTGTTCACTAATTCTCTCTCAGGGCTCAGCCCACCTCTCCTTTTGCTACTTTTCCTCACTTAAGGGACGGCACTTTCGTTCTGCATGAAATATTTTTTAAAACCATCTCTTACTATTATTATTATTATTATTATTATTGTTATTATGCTGGAAATCACAGAGAACATGTTGAGAGCTTTAAAATGTAGATAATTGCTTGGCTGGGAAATTGGTTTTTTTTTTATTTTTTTTTTTTACAATAAAACACTTTGATTTTGTGTTTTATTGTAAGTTTCTTGAAGTCAACCCTTCAGATTTCTACGTTCCCCCCCTAAGTGTGCTGTAAATCTGTTTTCAGGTTTGATTTACAGTGTGTTTCTGCGTTAGCAGGTGCATGTGTGCTCTTGAGACAAAGTCAAGTTTGCTGCTCTGGACCTTGATTCTTTCATTTATGCCCATTTAATCTTATCTTTGTCCCTCCCAGCTTTTGCTGTGTCTGCCTCGCACATGCTTTTCTGTGTGTCTCTGTGTGTGTGTGTGTGTCTGTGTATGTGTATTCATGTGTCAGTGTTGTAAGCATGTGTCAGATTTTTTTTTTTTCCACTCTTGTAAGGCAGTGCAGTAAATCCCTCACTTGTTTATTTTTCTGCCTTTTTATTGATATTAGCACAGGAACCTCCAGACTGATTTGTTGCTAAAAGATGGACTTGCTTGTTTCCCTTTGTGTGGAAATCTTTAGCTCTGCCTTTCTCTTCTCCCCCAGCCCTTGTGTGACTGACAGGCCTTATTGGGCTATAACAGGCGTAACTCCCTCCTTTGTCCGAGGACAATTCTCACACAGATTCGGAGCCATGTGCATTCTTTGCCCACCACACTATTTGGTGTGCACTGGGACCAAAAGAATCGCACCCTGTCCTGCTCCTCCTCCTCTACTCCTCCTCCTGTCCCCTCCCCTCATCCCTTTCTCCGCTTCCCCTCTGTGAAATGAACACTTCAGCAGGCCGGAAACATTTAATCTGGCCCCCTTTTGAAGAAAATTAATTGAAACTTGTCCCACTATAGCCTCCTTTCTCCAGCTCCATCTCTCCCTCCTTCTCTTTTCATGATTGGGTGGTGAAATTGTCAGAGGGCTTGTTTGTAGCGTGGCTTTGAATGGCAAGAAGAGGTGTTTTTTTTTTTTTTCTTTTTCTTTTCTTTTTTTCAATTCAGTAGTGAATAACATCTTTAAAGGGTCCTAGTTTTGAGAGCCATTGACAGCTAATGGTTGCTGTATGCACCAGAAGAACAATGTGCGAGGACTATAGTAGCTCTTATGCAGTGTAAATCAGGCCCTCAAAGTGTATAATGGCTGAAGAGGAGAATACAGCAGAAGGATAGAAACATGTAATCAAAGAGCCGTGGAGGCTTTTTAGCCAGTGGTGCCACATTGAGCCGTCATTTGTTTTCCTTCAGCAGAATCTAAACAGTCCGCTCAGCTCGCCGCAGCCCTCTCAGGGTTTTCGTGGCACAGTGTCGTGGTGCTAATCTCTGTGTGTAATACCCGCTAGGTTTCCCTGCTACGGGCCATATACACCTATTTCCTCTGTCACAGAAATAGGTTTATCTACACCCTCTTTTCACACTCCTTCTCGGACCCCCCTACACCACCACCACCCTTTCCTGTGTTTGCGAAGGAGAGGGTGAGGGGTGGGGGGGGGTATTATGCTAAGCCCCCAGCGTTAGTTTTTATGTTGCCATAGCAGCCTTGCTCCCACAGGGTTGTGACCTCAGATGATTACAGTACAAAGCCTATTGGGTCTTGAAAACCTCTTTGAAGATGAAAAGTCTTTGATGGTTTGTATTTATGCAAATCTCTCAGATATGATTTATCCAACTGAGATTGAATGGAGAGATGATTAAAATTGCCCCTATTTTTGAAATCCTTCAATGGAGGCCCACTCTTTCAGTTTCGAGAACAAGTGTGGTGAGTGCGAGCACGGGGGTTATTTTGCTCTTCATTTAGAAAAATAGCAGTGCTGTACCTGAGGTTATTTATATCTGTCTTTTTCCTAGTGTGTCAAAGAGGGAGTGAGGGAAAGGAGAGGAAGGGGGGACACGGAGTTAGACATTTCTACTCTGAGCTTTTTTTTTAACTCCTTTTTTTTTTTTTTTTTGGGGGACGGGCTTTGAAAGGAAATATCTGACGAAGGGGGCTTTTGTGTGTTTCCAGATGATAGATTTAGGAATTTGGGCTACCCCACTGGCAGTCCAGGGCTAGCTGTGAACTGGTCTGTTGGAAAAAATTGGAATGCTTTGGTCTTCAAAGAATTAAACTTGGTTTTAAAGCCCTACTTAGGTGAGCTTGCATATTAGCAGGAGTCATGCAGAATAAAGGCCTCAGCAAAGTGTCACATCACACTCTGATTGTTGCTCCGGTCTCCCTGTTCCCTACCATTGGGGGGGGGGGCGTTGCAAAACAGAATAATGTAGGAGTAAAACACACTCACAGACATCCCAAATCTTGTTTCTTCTTCCCTTTTTTCGGGTGTTTTGTTTCTTCTTCGGTTCGCCGTGTGTATGCATGTGCTCGCGCGCCCATGTGCACATTTACATGTGTGCACACTCTCTCAGGGGAGCACATGCTGTAGCTGCGCAGAGCCTCAGAAGGAAGGTAGAGCAGAAGACTTCAGACGATGGGGGAACCCTGGTGATAATGTAAAATATTTCATTTCACTCGCTTTTGTTGCTGCTCTCCTGTGCTCGCTTTTGCTGCTTTTTGAACCCTCATAGATGTGTCTGTGAATAAGGACTGCAGTGGGAACAGTGTAGGTAATAAAGGTGTCAAGATTCCTATCAAAAGTGAGTTTTTTGAACAATAAGATTCCTTCTTTTTCTCCTCGGTCTGTCTTACCCCACGGTGGATTTTGAAAGATGTGTCATATCGTTTACCATTGTTACTGCTGAACATTTTTCCTTCCAGTTTTAAATTCACTTTGACACAATAGCTCAGTATCTCAGTATGAGCTTCCTGTTTTTCTTATTCTTATAACTAATAATGTGTTGATTTAATCCACTGAGGGCAGCACTGGCAGAAAAGCAGGAGCTTGAACAACCCTCCAAAACATGTTTTCTTTAAGGATATTATCAAATGGATTCAAGCTGATCATAAGCCTGGAAATATATATTTTATAACAGCAAACAGCCACAGAGATTATTATATATGTGCTCCAGCAATGCGCAAACAATGATGAATGTGACGACTGTGATTGCACAAAGTAGTAAGAACAAATTAATTCATTGTGGTTATTTGGAGGTTTATTGTTTCCTATTCACAGAAACAGTGGGTGTTGTTAATGAGCTGCGTACGAGATTGTCCTTGTGTGTTAAGTTTGTTGACAGGTTTCAGCACAACTTGAAAGGACGGGCACTGACAGAACCCATTCGCCTGGTCACCTTTGTGGAAACCGCTGTGGGCCTGCTCAATTTTAAGGTAAATTACAAACAAACCCCCCTAAAAACTGCCTGCGTAAGACATTTAGCTGTTTCTCCATTGTTCACTTTAGATTAAAGACTGCATCAGTGAGTGGAGCACTCCACGTGTCCAAAATGAAAGGGATTCAAAGCTTTCGGACAGTCTCTCAAAATGAGCTTTTTGAGGGTTTTTTTTTTTTTTTGTTTCCTTTCTCTGTGTCTGTCTGTCTGTGTGTGTCTCTCTCTATCCCTTTCCAGACACGCTGACATTTTTTAATTAGAACTGTTTTAATATCATCATAGTGGAAAAGTTCTTAATGATATTTTGGCAAGCATCAAAGCAGCTCCTGTTATAGTGCAGCACGACCTTCAGCTACATGGGGAAAAGGGCATGGTTTTGGGCATTTGGGGAGAAACAAGCTGTCCTTCGTTCTTTTGATTTGTCGTTTAGTTCCCCACTCTAATTCTGTGACTGTGTTTGTGTGTGTGTGTGTGTTTTGATGACAGGGGGTGCCTCTGTGTGCTTTCTTGAGAACACCCTGTATCTTTGCCCAGACTGAACCCCAGGTTACAAGCATGAAAAAAATCGCTCTGGCACAGCTAGTGGTGAAATTAATTTGGAGGCCAACAAAAGCAGGAGACATGTTCTTATTGTTGCATACTCTGCACCACAGACAATCACATTCCAGATTTTTTTTTCTTTTCTTTTTTTTTTTTTCTCTTATCACGATAATAATTGTATCCAGCAGCTTATCTTAGCAGTAGGGCTTGATATCGTTTGACATTTTTCAATACAGGTATCAATATGATACCACATTTATATTTCATTGTCTCATAACATCACATGAACACTATTTCCTGCAATTTTATTTTTCATTAATGTTGTCTCAACATAAAGTACCTGTATAAGAACTTTGCCTAAATAACCTCTATTGATTTGCTTTCATGTATGCATACTGTATGTGCCTGCAGGTGGCATATTTAGTGGCCTAGTACATTAATATCAGTCTTAATGAAAATAAAGCTGGAGTGAATGTTAGTGTTTGATAGATATGGATTTATCGGCATATTTGTTACAGAGAGTTTAGTGTGTTGATGTCTGTTTTGGATGCTTCTTCTGCCTGCAGAGGAAACCCAGATTGTTTGAACTGCTGTAGTATAATTAGATTTACTCAGCAGTATTTATGCCAAGATGTCCAACATTTCTTTCCCTCTTTGCATCTGTGTCACTCTCGTCAGCCTGTATTATGCTAATATACATCTCCTCTCTCCAGGTGGTATGTGAGGAAATCCGTCGACTTGCTCCCAAGACTGGTCTTCACCATGACGGCGTGGTGTTTGGCTCTGATGACTTCTGTGCCAGCATAGGTAGCTGTTACACCTTCTGCTTCGCTTCCTCTCTCTTTCCTAGCCACAGTTGTGCTGTTCTGTCTTCCTCCTGCGGGACTTTCCCACAGTTATATTACATTGTGAACTCCTAAAGTGTAATAGCCTATCTGTAAATACAGTACGTGTCTCACAGGTCACTCATTCCTTCCTAGATTTTAATACATGATTACAGGAAAGGTTATTACAAATATAGTATTTTTTTTATTAAGGGATTCTTAGTGGATGTGGGACATGGGGGAGGTAGTGAGAGGTGTCCTGATGTACAAAAATAATAAATGAGATGGAAGTGTGGACGCATTTCGTCCACTTAGTCCATTATTTTCAGTGCACCTCAGAGGCAGCTACTTAGAAACAAGCATTTTCCATGGCCATGATGTACAGTAAACTGGATTTATCAGCAAAATCAAAATATTTGAACTGATGGTCAGGAACGTTTGCAAGTTCTCTGATGAAAGAAGAAATATTTAAATGCCAGATTTGACTGTGTAGTTTGATATTAAAAGAAGACAGACTGACATAATGTACATCAGTCTCATGTTTCCTTGAAGATCAGCTTGCATAACCCCATCATTTTTCTGTAGGTGCCACGCGGACTAAGGATGCCAGGGAGCTCCTTTACGCCAGGCAGAAGGTGGTGGTGACCACCAAGGCATTTGGGCTGCAGGCTATCGACCTCGTCTACATCGACTACAAAGATGTGGAAGGGCTGAGGCGGCAGGCCAGAGAGGGAGCACTCATGGGCTTCACAGGTGAGGTCCCCTCTACCTGCATCTGAAATGTGCCTCTGTTCAGTAATGTCCCTGACTTGTGTGTCCTCTCATTCCTGCAGTTGCTTCACATCTAGTAGTAGTTCTATGTTTGTATTCCAGTCTGAGTCTGCATTGTATTCTTCACTCCTTATCGCACAGTGACAGCCTTCCCTCAACGTTCTGTTGCAAGCAGCATTCAATCCAACACTTTTCACTCCTCCTTCCCTCTGTCGCTGTGTCTTGTTCCTCTGTCTCGCTCCAAATGAGAATAGGAAATGAGTTAGTTGATGAATTTTGAATGTTTTAAAATGTTGCTTAAAAAACTGAGGATGCGGAACGTCTCCTGGCTGGATATTTGTAAACTTGTATTGCATATTGTATTGAAGATCTGAAATCGAAATGACCATTTGTGCCTGTGGTTTTAAAACTGTCTGCTTGTCTTTGTCTTTTTTTAGCACTTTCAGTGCTGCTGAAGTGAATTGTGAACAACGCTGCAGTCTCTTAAATGCTTGTCTGACATTTCTGTCGTGCCTGCCATGAGTGGTTTTGTGTCTGTATGTGTGCACTCGGGTGCACATCTGCAAATGTGTGAGTGTGTGCAAGTATGATTGAAGGTTGATTGAAGATTGAAGTTATTAGCAAAGTGTGGTAGCATCTACTTTAAGAGTGCGCTGTGTGTGTCTGTAGCCAGGCAACGCTTTCAGAATGTGTCTGTGTGTGTCTGTGTGTGTCTGTGCCCCTCCGGCTGCATGGAACAGACCACAGAAGGCAGGACAGCCTTTTCCAAAGTGGATATTTCCAATGCTGAAGATATATTTGTTCTGGTATTTTCATCCCTCGACGACTGATACATTCAAAATGAGCCATATTTTTCCTGTGCTGTAAAACCACATAAATTAAATGTCATAGCATTTTGTTAACTATCCTGCAATGTTTCATGTTATTTGTCTTCCATTGTGGTGTGAAGAACACAACAGCGTCAGGCATTAGTCAGCTTTCACACCAGAAGGAAATGGGGGAGAAAAAAAAGAGGCACCTGGCTCAAAATCCTAAAATCCCTGAGCACAGTCTCCATGTTGCAGCGGCTCAGACACACGTGTCACCTGCACTTCACATCATCACAACATCTTGTAGGTGAGCCTCTTGCTGTCTCATACAGAAACTGATTTTCCAGATGACCTCATTTGCCACCTCTATTCTCTGGTGTTGCAAAGCTTGCGTGAGTGGCTATATGTGTGTCTGTTTGTGTGTGTGTGCGCGTGTGCGCGCATGTGCGCGCGTGTGTGTGTCTGTGTGCCTGTGCATTTTTCCCGTGTGTTTATATCAGAGTTACTCAGCTCTTGTCATGCAACTTAACATTTGTCTTTTTGCAGTTCTATGATTAAATATTTATCCAATGAATCGTGACACTTGGCTGAACATGTTTAGCACAGCGGGCGGTTTCTGAAATGTATGCAAATATTTTAAACATAATATTTTACATATGCAAAAAGCAGTTGATCAAAGAAAGCTCACAGTGTTGTTTACATGTGGTAAAAGCTAATGAATGGAAGCAGCCACTTGATGAAATAAATGGTTAGATTTGATATGGAAAGCACCATTCAAAGCACTGGATTAGTGGCTTACAAGCCATGGGCACTCTGTACAGTATAATCTTAGTAGCTATTACTGGCCCGAGTGCGCTTAAGCAATAATAAGGTGCAGCCAAAAGCTTCTACCTGTGCAGTAATTGACCTTGGCACTACCTAAGCCGCATACAGCACCCATTAGCACTGAGTACAGAGCACACTGGTGAAACACAAACACCCGGTGCCTCTTACTGGTAAACAGGACAGTGTGAAGGCAAAATCCTGCAAAACATAATTCATTAAGGGATTTATTAGTGCAGCATCTTCACTTCATAAGCACCTTGTTTTATGAACTGTGTTGGCTTAATGATCCCAGTAAATATGTTTGCCTCCCAGAAAATATAAAGCGGTTCCACAAAATTCTCTGCTTTCAGGGACCATGTTTCACTTCCATCCCCGGGACCCTGCCCATCATTCGCCTGAGAGCACTTTGCTAAATAGCAATCCTCCAATGAGATGCCAGCACCACATGGCAGGCCAGGATTGGCTGGAGGGCATGAATGATGCATTTTAAGAGAACCAATGGGTTGTAACTGGAGGGCACCTGAATCACCCTGTTTGTTTCTTAGCTCTGTCACTCTCCTGTCCTCCTACACACACACACACACACACACACACACACACACACACACACACACACACACACACACTTACAGTATATTTAAGCCTGCCAGTTTCAGTGTGGAAACATGCTCCTGTCTTCAGCCCAGAAGTAAAACAGGTGGTAGAGGAGTACACACTTCTCATCCCTCATAGAATGCAATATACACATGTGCGTGCGCACACACACACACACACACACACACCAACACACACACACATACACTCACTCTGAGGTTGTTGCATTGAAACAGAATTCACAATATTCACTTAGGAAAAAGTAGGAGAACTAAAATACTCCTCTAATTTAAATACTGCAGAGAAGGTGATTCACAGACACCCGCACAAAAACATACACACATATACAGGATTGTAGACACACAGACACTCACACACACACACAGACACACACACACTGACACTCACACTCACACTCATCTCCAGTGTGGCCCTGGGGAGTCCTCAGGCTGTTTGTCCAACAGAAAATGTGCAGTTACAGTCTGTCTGCTTCACGCAAACAAACGCGCATCAGCAATCATGCATTCGTAATGACACACACACACACACAAACACAAACACACACAAGAAGGCTTTTGAACATATTTGGTCGCGTGCACACATCCCTTAAAGGTATCTATTTATTACAAATTGCCGTTTATGAATTACGTTCTCTTGACAGTAATTGCTCAAGCACTTAACTACAGCGTGTCGATTGTGTGACTGTGGTGTGTGTTTTTCTGAGGTCAGCCGGGGTGAGCGGAGCTGGATGAAGGGAGTGGATTCTCTCCTCCCCTTTCCTCCCTTGTCTCGCCTCTCCTCTTCTCCTCCTCTCCCCTCCTTACCTCTCCTCTTCTCCTCCTCTCTCCTGGGCCAAATTTTTTTTTTTTTTTTGCTCGTGCAGCCCGCCTGCTCAGCCACCTTGAAGGATTTGTTGTCGGCGACAGAGCTAAGCCCTAAAGTGTCGAGTTCCTGCTGGCTGCTGCTGAGCTGTCGTTCTCACCAGACGTTTCATAACCTTAACTTATCACTACAAGTTTGATCTGCAAATGTACACGGGATTATGTCTGTGGCGTTCGCCCACGTTTAACTGAGAGGGAGTGGGAGCAGGAGAGTAGTTTGGGGGGGGGGGGGGTTGAAGATTGTGCCAGAGCCTTAACTCCATGTCGGGCTTCTGTTTCAGTTGGATACAAGATGTCATTTCTGAAATTGTGTGAGGAAAGGTGTGCAACTAGTGAAAAATACGTGTCTACTAAACACAGAAATATATAGAACCAATATAGAAATGTATTTTCAGAAAAGACAGTAATTTTCTTCATTTTCACTTGTTCAGTTTTGGAATATTTTTTTGTAAAAATGCTTCAACATTGGTTTATTGTTTATCTAAACATGTTACAAATATTACTTGAATTAAAGGTGTTTGATTTTGTCTGATCTCCTTGGCATTTTTAAATAATTTACTTGACTGTGTGTGTGTGTGTGTGTGTGTGTGTGTGTGTGTCTATTTAGGTCCAGCCACACTTTCATATACTGTTTGTTTTATTGTGGGTTTTTTTTGTTCTAGATGATTTCTGTCACATATCAAAGTCTAACTAGGCATTCAGCGAAGTCTCTCCTTGACAGCAGGGCTGCAAGGAGAGAGGACACACTTGACATCCTTCATAATGTCCCTCTGACTCACTTCAGTGGCACTGAACATCCTGACACATATACACACATATGGTTTAGTCGTCTGCATTTCCTGTTACTCCTGTCCCATTTCTCTGTGTGTGTTGTCACAGGGAAAAGTGCCAGCAGCAATCCCTCCCAGTGCTCAGACTTGTTCTTTTCTCCATCCAGTTGTGTACGGCTGTTTGTGCAACAGTTTTCATTTAAAAAAGATTTCTTTTTTTATATTAAGGGAGGGTAATTGATAGCTCTTTGCCAGTAAAAACTTTTTTTTTTTTTTTTTTTTTTTGCGGTAATGGCTCTTGCATTTATTTGAATTCCACTCTTCTGCGCGCGTGTGTGTGTGTGCGTGTGTGTGCGCGCGTGTGTGTGTGTGCGTGTGTGTGCGCGCGTGTGTGCGCAGGTAAACAGGTTATCCACCCAGGGCAGATCCAGGCTGTACAGGAAGAGTTCTCCCCGAGTCAGGAGAGGGTCCAGTGGGCCAAAGAGCTGATTGCTGCTTTTGACCAACATCAGAAGGAGGGCAAGGTAACGATCCCATCCTGCCAAAAGTAAAATCATTTTAGAATTTAAAAAAAAATCATATTAGTCTCTCTTTAAGTTAAAAGATTTTAGTATAAGATAGCTGCACATGTATAAGTTGAAAGATACTTGTATTATTTGCCTTAAATTTAATTTTGTATGCAAATGCAGAATAACTGCCAAACACATACATCTGTTGCAGTTTGTCAGCAGCTGTTTATTAGCTATTAACTTTTACTGATTACTGAGCCTACAACCTCATTTAAATGTGACTTGAATTCTTTAATAGAACAGTGAATTTCTCCAAAATCAGAAACATTTTTCTAAATCTTGTTCCAAATTTAGAGGAGGAGAGAGACCCTGAATAATCCAGGGGATTTTTTTTTTTTTTTGTCTACAAAACTTTCTCAAGAGTGTGTGTGTCCAGCATTATTCAATATCAGTGCTGACTGTGTGTGGAGATGACAGGGGTCTTTCTCCACTCTGGGACTCAGACTGTTCCTTTGTGTATCCTCTCACACACCTCTGTAGCTCCAAAGAATACATACTGTACACCCCTGGGTGACTCTCAGAGACATCATAGGAGACGAGGGAGGGAGGCTTGGGCAAATTAAGTGTACAATATTATTGTTCCTAATTTAGTGCATGGTTGGATCCTGTGTGCTGAGCTCTGTGGGCTATCTGCTGAGGTAATACACAATCTGCCCACACCTCTCTCCCTGCCAGGGCTGCTCCTACTAAGCATCGCCCGAGGGATTCATATCCTACCCATCCCTCTGCCGTGCTGTGTGTGTGTGTGTGTGTGTGTGTGTGTGTGTGTGTGTGTGTGTGTGTGTGTGTGTGTGTGTGTGTGTGTGTGTGTGTGTGTGTGTGTAATGGTTTGAACAGTGAGCAGGGTCAGACTCTTTGTCTTACAACACGACAGGTGCTTGCTTTTCATAATTCTCACCTCCAGACGCTGACTACATTTTTGACTCGAGGTTTTTTGAGATTTTCTTTTTGCAAAACAAATGACTTTGTACCTGATGTCTCAAAGTAGCATTTAATTCCAGAAGATGCTAGAATTCATCATTTTCTTTATTGAATTGCATCTAAATCTCTATCATCCTGTTTGCTGTAGGTAATGACTTTGTTTCATATAATTTATTACAGATTTAAAAACATTACAAGTCAGAAATTCACACATTTCATGCTACATCCCCATACACATAAAATATGTGCTCTGATTTCTCTCATAAAGTGGTGTGTTATGTTTTTCGCACAGTAATCTACTTCCTGTAGCTGCCAACATTCAAAGTGTGTTTCCTGTGAATGCCTGCCCTAATTTTTCTCTCTCTGCTCTCGCTTCTGTTGCAAACCTGTTCAGGGCGCGTTCACCTTCCGCGGCAGCATGATTGACATGCCCTCGCTGAAGCAGGCACAGAACATCATAACGCTCTCCACGGCAGTGCCGGAGAAATAACAGGAATCGGGAGGAACCTCGCGACAAAGGAACATGGAAATGTTGCAGGTTCTCATGACAAAAAAGTTGAACTTGAAAAAACGAATTGACTTTGTTCTCTGACAAGGAAATCCTGCTTTTAATTTAAGGTTTTAATAATTGTTTAAATATTGTAATTGAATTAATTTGTCATGGCAGCTGCCGTGAAGTGCTGTTGCTGTACCCTGGGATGTATTCAACAAAACAAACTGTGCACATCGCGAAGAACAACAGCAAACCTTTGGAAAGCGAGTGTGGAGGATTACTGCCCTGTGTGGACACTTTCTTGGCACACTCTGCAGTGTGTGTGCCATCATGTCACTCTCCTGTGTGTGTGCCCATGCCTCCCATCTCTCCTAGGTCGTGATGAATGCTCTTGCATCTCCACGGTCCAGGCAGCTGGGCAAAAGGGTAAACAAACACAACAAGCCACTGTTGTGGATCTATTCACTGGGCCCCCAGTCTTCCAGTCAGGCCTCAGCCCCCTGCCCAGGGCCTGACTCACACACATCAAAGTCCCGCTCGCTGAAAAAAAAAAAACCCACAGATGGAAGTGCGTAAACTCACGATTTAGCGTTTTTGTGTCCGTCTCCTTAGTAAAGACACGCAGCTCACTCTGCGGCAGCTGTGAGCCTGTGGTCTTGATGGAGAAGGCGTGTGGCGTCAGACACACCATGACCTGCACGAAAAATAAACACTGCATACATGCACACGCCGGAGCGGGATTCTTCACCTGACCTCTCATTTACCACAACCGTTTTCAAGCTACTGTTTCTAGTGAGTTCACTTCATTTCATCAACAATGATAAATGGTCACATTTAGAGAAATGACCTCCTGAACCAGTTCAGCGAAGTAGTTTGTTGTTCTGTCACAAATGGAAGTAACAATGGGGCTCTGTTGAGCGCTTGTGCACATCTGACTTCCAGAGACAGTGAAGTGGGTGTGATGTTGGAGTGAGACAGATTAGAGGCCATGTTGCTCCAGCAGACCAGGACCGAGGCTTTGTCTCTCTGACTGTGGATGGGAGGATAATTGGGGGGGTGTTGAATGGTTAATAGTGCCATTGGTGACCATGGTAATGAAAGGCACCATACCTCCCCTACCCACCTTATCCACTCATCTCTCTCTCTCTCTCTCTCTCTCTCTCTCTCTCTCTCTCTCTCTCTCTCTCACCTACTGTATGATCTATTGTGTCTGGGGCAGGACTGTGGTCTGTGCCAGGCCAGGCCAGACAAAAAGATCGAAACCACTCCTGCACCCAGCCAAAGTCTCCAGCAGTAAGCTGTCTCTTTGGCATTTGGCCACATGTTTCTCTCACCCCTGGCTCACTTCTTCTGTTGTGAATTTACATTAAGCTTGTTTGTTTGTTTTTCACCCAATCTCCTATTACACCCTGAGATTGGTGGATGAAACTGCTGCTACGGATGACTTTAATTAAATGAATCCACTAACTATTATTGGGGCAGAGCCGTTTTGTGATGCCCTACAGAATAGGTGTAGGACATGCCACATCTTGAACTTGGATGATGTAAATGGTAAAATATTTAAAACAGATGTTTCGATTGCTTGTCACTAAACAGAATTAGTAGACTGTGTGTAGTCTGTGCTGATTGCTGAAAGCATAATATATCCTGTTTCTTGCTTGTTTTGTCATTAAAGGCCGATCTGGGGATTAAACTTTACTGTGCCTTTTTAGAATTGAATTCATTTATCATTTATTGCTAAATCTAGTTGCAGTCCACTCTGAAAAAATAATCCATGAATAATTTAAAGAATTATCAGATTAGTATTTTATTTGATCGAACAATTAAATATGAATTCAAAATATTTATGATGGAATATATTTTCAAATTAAAGCAAAACTGCTCATCTCTGATTTTTTTTCTTGTTTGCTGAATCTCAAAACTCTTAATACTTTTGCATCAAGATGCAATTTCACTTTTTAAACTTCTGACCCCTCAAATGTCTAACAAAATAATCCAGAGAGTCCTTGTTGAGCCAGAACCCAGCTGCATGAAAGGCTCACATGGCTGTGAATATCCAGCTCTCAGAGTTGGAACAGAGGCTCACCAGGTGACTGTAGTGGTGGAGGAGACCAGGCTGATGGGACAACTTGGCTTTTCCAAGCTGCTCTGCACCAACAGGTGTCCCCCCCCTCAGACAGGAAGGGAGATCTCAAAGCGGAGGAAGCAGCTCAGGGCATCCTGCAGAGACAAAGCAAAAAAAAAAAAAAAAAAAGCACATCTCTTCCTCTTCTTCTGAGGATGATTAGGAAAACCCGTTTGGCCAGTTTACATTTTAACAAAACACAACATCCTCTGAGTCCATATGTGCCACATAGGCTACAACAGGATCCCTTTTTTTCTCCTCCCACCCAATAATGTTGTACTTATATGATTTCCACTTCCACCCACGCCTTTTTTTTTTTTTTTTTTTACCCCTCCCCCTCTCTGGATAAAGGTGAAACAAACTCTGTCCTTTGGTCTTTACAGAGCTCGTTTGGCTCAGCTTTCGTTGCACCTCGGCGAATTTGCAATTCGGAAACAATTGTGAATAATAATAATAATAATAAAAAAAAAAGTACAAGATTTCGGTGACATCTGTGCAGATTAGAGGAATGCAGCCCTGTCTGCCTCCGCTGTGTAATTCTACATGACATTTCTATTATGTGTGGAACTGATACAATCTTCAGAGTCCGCTCGGCGGTTTTATTTAAACACATCTCTCCGGTATTCCCTGAGAGAGTAAATTACAATTAACACGATTATAACCTCACAAAATTGTGACGGGAATCAATTAGGCTGCGAGCAGTTCTTCATAGCCCGGTAATGTGCTGGTCGAGATTGCTTTCATAAATTATGAGGGACAGCGCAGGCGGAGAAAATGCATGTATGCAAAACACTGTCAGAGGAAAATTAAAACGAAATGTTTTACATATTTTTCCATTAATCTAAATGGGACCCGTGTGGCAAAGATGGTTTTATTCTAATTCCCCGCCCGGGGATTCCCAAATAATGACTTGATGTTTTAATAGACTTCTAATGACAATATATGACAAACTAATTGCAGCAAAAGATTATTCTAAAGCAATAATATACCTCGTTATTGTAGCTGCAGCACAGTTTGAGAAGTGCAGAGTCATTAGCAAAATAAATAAATAAGTAAAAGGCTTAAAATACAAATGTGTGCAGAGCTGATAGACATAAAACATTTAGTTTAGACTAATTAACTCTGTTTCAATATTTAGGAGCATTGTATTAAATAAATTAGAACATTTTCAGAGTGGTTACATCTGATGAGAAAATGATGACAGAACCATAATGATCAGTTTTTAATTTTCAGCATTTCATGGCCCTCAGGCTAACAACAAAATGTTTTCCTCTTTATCAATTATTGCTTTCAAAAATAATGATAATAAAAAAAAGAGACTCTAAATTAAAAAGAAATGAGTTCTTTCACTTTTTTCCTGAGATAAGCATTCTGCCGTTTTAGAATTTCAAAATAAGTGTAAAATAATTCAGATAGAAAAAAAAAACCTGATTGCATCTTTTTTTTTTTTTTTTTGAAATGTAATTTAAGAGTAAAATGTGCTATGTTATGTTTCTGAACGGCTAATTTAAAAGCATAGAAATCTTCCACCTTTACTTTTTATATCTCGTTTTTTTTTTTTTTTTTTTTTGCAGTGGCAGGCGAGCGCTCTGTGTTCATGCAGCTATCATCAGCTATTTCATCCCGCACGTCAGAGGAGTATGTGTTTGATATTTTCCTCAGAAACTGCAGAAACCTTTTATTCGCCCACTGATGACAGGCGCATGTCCAGCCTCCCCCCCCCCCCCCCCCCCCCCCCCTTCTTTTTTTTCTTTTTTTTTTTTTTATCCACCTCGTTTGCATGATATGAGATTCACCGCGGCCTGTCTGTGCTGCTTGAGTGATCTGGCACATGTGGACCATTACTAACTTCATTTGGGGAGACCTTTTGTCTGACTGTCTCCGTCAGCAAAGGGCAGTCCGAGGGGACAGAGCTGCGTGGCGTGAATCAGGATCAGAATCAGGATGTTAAACCCACAACTTTTTTTTTTTTTAATTTTCTCCCCACCTTTAAATTAGGACAGAGGTAGTTTTGATGTAGCACGTCTAAACACGCCTATGTTGGCCTGTGATCATGACGTAAAGCTAAAGAATAACACAACAATATATATATATATATTTTTTTTTTTATTTTT
Source organism: Trachinotus anak (assembly GCF_046630095.1). Taxonomy (NCBI): domain Eukaryota; kingdom Metazoa; phylum Chordata; class Actinopteri; order Carangiformes; family Carangidae; genus Trachinotus; species Trachinotus anak. Next base: position 14,381,800 of record NW_027273852.1, read on the forward strand.
TTTTTTTAGCAGTGCAAATTTGCACAATATTTAATTCACAGCACCAGACTGATAGTGTAGCTATACAAATAGTGTGCTGCAGAAGCTGCCCCCCCCCCATGCCTGTCCTACAGGGTGATGGGCGGGGAGGCGTCCACCTGTATTTCATTTTGAACCCCTGCACCGAAGTTGTTGAGGCCTCTGTATTTGAAGGCCGTCTTGCAGAGTGAAGCTCTTGGAGGTCCAGACAGTCGGGGTGTGTTTACCTGGCGGGTCCATGTGCTCTGCAGTTGCTGAAGAAATACGATGGAGCGTCGTAATAACAGACTCACGGACTTTTAGGCTTTTACACACGTCACAGTCAGGAGGTGCTGAGTCGTGGCCTGTTTGCGGATGAAGAATGATGTTGTTAAATTAAAAGGAGAGGCTACATTCTAGTTAGAGGATTTTACCAAAAGAGGTATAGGTAAAATATTTCGAGGTGACTTTACCTTCCTCCACAGCCCTCCTCTTGGCCTGACTCCCCCCCCAGACTCCCTTCTCCTTAACGGGCCCAGATCAAAGGCTCACCGGCCCCGGCGGAGACCACTAAAAACCCGCCCGCTTTGTCTGCTGTTGGCAGGAGTGAGGAAGGGTGTCGGGGAAGGTGGGAGGGGAGGGGATGGGTGGCATGGTAATGAGACTCGTTACACAGCGACCAAAAGTCTCTGCAACTTTTTCGGTTTTTTTGTTTGTTTTTTTTTTTAAATAAACCTCAAGTGTCCATCTGTCGTCAGACCTGACTCTTTTTCAGGTTCCTCCTGTTTCAGCTTTTCAGCTTCACTGCAGCCAAACTTCTCCATTTTCATCTCCAGACCACAACCAGAATCATGGCTTGTCAGAATGTGTTTATATATTCACCTATGAATTATTGACAGCTTCAGTGGGCGGACCGACAGCTCTAAATCCGATGGAAATGACTGAACTGTAGCCCCAGTCTTGTTTGTTTGGTTGTCCCTGAACGCACCAGACAAGACAGACCGGTAGAAAGTTTACGCGGCTGACGCAGGCAGGTTAAGGGGGCGGGGGGGGTAGCAGCACCTCATAAAATGGACAGGTCTGCGGAGGTCACACAGACGATGCACAAGTCTCACACCTGCCTCACTGGCAGTAAAATGTAAATCCAAAGCCGAGTGGATGAGCTGCAGATTTTTCCTCTGCTGAAAATTCTTAGAAACAAATTGTCACTCAGGCAAATATGTATTCGACTGAGGGAGTTGTAACTTTTCACGCAAAGGTACGACGCGCGCGTGTGTGTGTGTGTGTGATCCTGCTCCACTCTCTCTGTTCTGCCATCATACCTGAGCAGCATCAACATGTGAGCGTCCTCTGTAAACACCTTCACTGTGGCGTGAGCGTAATTGTGCAAATCAGCAGAAAACTTGGCTGGAGCGCTCAGAACTTTGTGATTTGGCTACGGCTCCATGACCAGGGTGCGTCAGCCTCCGGCTCCGCACTTCAAAGCTTAAAACCAGATATTAAATGTACGCGGCTCCTCTTCAACTTCACACCTGCGTCAGTCTGGGCTTGTGATTCCTCACAAGTCGGCGTCGACCTACCTTTGCGCGGATAAATCTCAACGACACACACCGACGTGAATTCGGCGATGATTTCCCCTTTTTCATTCAGTGCACAATCGAAAACCAAAGCTTTTGATCTGCCCCCCCCCCCCCCCCCCCCCCCCCCCCCCCCCCCCCTCCCCTCTCTCTGCGCCGTTGAGCAGGTGGAGGCCGCGCACCTGCACACACAGCTGCGCGCACCTTGTTATTGCTGCCGCTGCTGGACGCGCAGATGAGCGCAGCACACAGCCAACAACACAAGCCCAACAATGCAAACCTCTCTGAAGAGCCACACAGCTCAGCCTGCGCGCGTTTTTTTTTTTGTTTTTTTTTTTTATGGAGGGAACTATTTCTACGATTCAGACGTGTACGAGCAATTTTCTATGTAGATATAAAAGCTTTTTCAAATGTCATTTTACTAGTTTTATGAGATATTCGGAGTTGGGTAAGGGTGCATTTATCCTCGCCGTCTTGCCGTCTATCTCTTGTTTGTCATGCTCCGGACTTCAACATGACACCATCTAATCCAATTAAACACGATAACCCTGGACTCACGTATTATTCTCCTCTTTTTTCCTTCAAGTTGCTGACAAGCACTCTTGGTTTTGTGTGAAAGAGAGAGTCAAGAGCCCTCTCTTAATCCCGGGCACGACTAAAAGTGATTGAAAAGTGAAAGAAACCCCTCATTGGTCCTCAAGCTGGATGCTGCTTTCTTTGTCCGGTGCTGTGGCTTTTTGTTTAGTGCGGTCATCACGCATAGCAGCCCATTCATTTAAGGTCTTTTCTAAAGAGGAATCACCTTCACTGAGCTGGTGACAGTTATTAGTGTGTGTCAGAGGAGAATACCTCGCCGAGACAAAATAAATAAATGGCATCTAGGGGCTGCATTATTTTGTTGAATAGTTCAGACTTGTTGTAATCCAGGCAGCCTGCTAAATGGGATTTAGGAAACAATTATACACAAATTTTGGAGCTTGAAAGTGTGGCTAATTAGTCGTTTGTTTCAGTGGTTTAAGCAGATTAGGCCTGCGCCTTTTTATAAATAATGACAGATAACATCCAGTGCTCAGTTTCCCCCCATCCCTTAACCCCCCACCCCCCCCATACACAAACATACACACACACATACACAGTGTGTACACTGTAGTTCAGGGGATAAATGATAGTTTGACATTTTTGTGACGTCAAACCGCAATCCCAGTAGAAACAGCTCAAAAAAAAAAAAACAAAACAACGACGATCTTCAATAATCTTCATATAAAAGAAACTACAAATGCAACTGCACATTAAGTTTTTTCATCTTAAAATATTCGCTGGTTGTGAATAAAACTGTTTCTGGGAAAAAAAAAAAAAAAATTGCAACGTGTTCCTTTAAACCAGAGCCGACGTAACATATTGTAGGTGTTGCAAAATGACAGGTAATTGACATTAATCCGCTCTCTCTGAGACTCAGGGGGGATCTGAAGTAAATGGGGATACGGTTAATGAAGCACCACTTGCCCTTTGAATCTCGGTCGCAGTGTGAAGAGGGAAAGTTTGGAGAAACTTTAACATCCTTTCCAGGCATGCGTCATAAGGGGATGTGAGGGACCAGGGATTAAAGGAGGGAAATGTGTGTGATTTTTCAACTCTTTTGAGCGGATTCTGTTACAATTAAAAAAAAAGGGGGGGGGGGGGGGGGGGGCTTTCAGTGTATACCTTACTTTCAAAGTGATGACTCAGTTTCTATATGACATCCCAGAGACGTTGAGAAATTGATGCTTGCCCAACTGGTACTAATAATGCGCCATTACCAACGCCCTTTTAGTATTCCAGCAACCACAGGGTTGTTATTATTATGCTTATTATAATTCATATTGGGAGTCCTCCCTATAGGAGCTGTGACAGACAGACAGAGGCCAGGTGGGAGGGGCACGCTTTGAGCGTATGGAGTCGCACCTCTCCTCTCCATGCTCACGCCGCTCGGTGCTACAGGGGCCTGCGTAATGAGGGCACCTATGGGGCCCTCCTGGATGGAGAAGTGTCCTAACCTCGCCAGGGCCGGTCAGAATTGAGGCTCAGACACCTGCGCGTCCACCCCCTCAACCCCCCTCCCTCTTCTTAACCCCCACCCCCCGGGCCTCGCCTGCCACAGCCGCCCCCCCCCCCCCCCCCCCCCATCACCGAGAGTTCATACTCCGCGTACAACTTTTGACAACGATAATGATGTGCATGGTGATGCTGAAAATCTAAGGAGGGGCAGTAGTAGGGAAATAAGCAGTCTTCATGTCTGTTCCGGAGGTGGGGCCCCTCGCAGTTCTCCTCAGGACCAGTTCACTTCTGATAGAAAGGCACCACTACTGCAGGCTCCCACTGAAGCGATGAATACTTAATCTGCTGGCTGGTCTCCTCACAGTCCAGATGGAAAAGAGCTTATCTTACATTTTATATTTAAAATGTAAAATTATAGCCTCAAACAAAATAAGTAATGTTATGAAAACTAAGCAGATGATCTTATGTAAACGGTGGACATTTATAATTACCGCCCATTATGTGATAAACATAGATTTCTGGTGAACTATCAGTCATGGTAATAAAATATTGCCATCTCTCAAGGTTTAGTGTCATGAAGATGGATAAGCTTTGATAGTTTGTGAGATATACTGTCATTTACCATGGCAAGTGTCTGCAAAGGGCTAAAAGGTGCCTGTCCCCAACGGAGCTGGCCTAATTATACAATTAGTCTTGTGATTGGGACAGTCCAGCGCTAAGTGTCCTGTGGGACAAGCAGACACATTATAGCTGTCATCAGTATCTTCACAGCAAGTACAAGAGCTCGGCTTTAATAATGCTGCTTATCTGAGGTGGAGGGTTGTGATTTCTATTGATTCAACTTGTTTTGCATCACTGTTTCTGTTTCTTAAATGTATTTTCATCAGTGCTGATCAAGGCCGAACATCTACTCCACAGCACAGAGCAAAGAAAGGAATGGAAAAGTGGATGGAGAGGTGCATCCTGGACACCATTAATACCATAGGTCATCTTGGTATTCAATCATTTATGTCTTAAGCCTCATCTGGGGCCTCAGCAGACCAAAACCACATCTCTTTGAAGCCATCTTTTCAGATGGAGGCCCCATATCTCAATCTCATTGCCTATCCAGCCATATTTCCTTTCTGGCTTATCCGGGTCAGTTGGAAGCATCAAGACGCCACATTTTCTTCTGCTCATTCAGAGCCATATCTGTCGATGCCAAACCCAAGTCTTAAAGAGAATGGGTATGAGGCTTGTGATGTTCGGGGTTCCACGCAGACACCTCCATGAAGTCAGAGGGAGGTCTTGGCTCTGCATGGTTGAGGAGGCAGTGGTGCCTCCTCCCTGGATGCTTTACTGCTGGTGCACTGGTTTATCACATTGGATTAGAGCTCCTACAGGGAGAGTGGAAGCCGAGGATGATTGGTAACCAACTTCACCAGGTTGCCCATGATGATCGTACAGTGGCTCAGCAACGTGAAGACAGTCAGATGTTGGTAGGCAGAGGAGGAGAAGGAGGAGAAGCCTTATCTGCTCTAGGCACAGACGGCCCCTTGTCTTTCTTTTATGACCCAGACTGCTTCTTGAGGCCACTCCACTCGCGTTCCCTCTCTCCTTACCTGGACATCACCCTCGTCCTTTCCCTCCTCTCTCTTTTCCAAAAAGATGCCCCCTCTCCCCAGCTGTGATAGAATGATTTCCCCCCACACTAAATGCTGACCTTTTCTGCAATAAAACCAGATGCATTCAGGGTCAGCCCTCTGATGTTGCAGACGCGATAGTTCTGCACAAATCTGGTACTGATACCAATCTTTGGCCACAATGGAGTGAGTTATGGTAAGAAAGAAGAAGCGGAGTGGGGGTGGATTAAAACGGTGGACTGGCACTATGCTTTTGAAATCATTTTGATCAATCATAGATAGGTTTTTAAGATATGTCAGGTTGAAAAGGAAGGGAGTAGATGGATTTAAATTGAATCACCTGGGATTATGTTGGTGAAATAAACCTCCTTTATATATAAAAATATCAACAAAGGCCTCAATCTGTTCTTTTATCCCAGGTTAGTTAATAAGCCTCAACATGTTTTCAATAATAACATGTGAGAAGCAGACTGTATTGTGGAGCTGATGTGTCTACTGATTATGAGCAGTTCTTGGCTCTATGCTCAAATACTTAACTGTAGAAAACTGCTTATTTTAAACTAACTGAGACATATTTAGAGAACATTCTTCATGTGCCAGAGCTGAAGCAGTTTCTGTGATTCAGTCTAAAGTACCTCGTGAGCAGTATCATCCCTGGGCACAAATCAAAATATCCTACACTACAAAGTCCATCTGGTTCTCTTTGATGGAGTATATAGTTCACCATTTCCCTCCACCCGTTCAGCCCTAGTTTCCAAGTACACTGAAGCCTACATCCTGCATTTAGAGGCTTTTAGGAAAGCCCTGTCATTCAGTAAGAGACTACTGGGGCAGCATGCTCACGCTTATCTGCACTTTAGTTTCTACTTTCTGGCTGGTGGGCTATATGAGGGCCAGGTAGCAGGGCCTGGCTCATGCGGTTGTCCGTGGACGACCTTGCTCTCCTCACCTACTGCCTTGGAGTGGCTCCCAGTCCCGGGATGGGGCTTTGGACCGGCACCAAGTCTCTACCCCCACAGATGTTACTGAGCCACCAGTTATTATGTCAGTTTCTGAGTGATGTATCATGCCTCTTCTGAGTAGCAGTGCGTGACTGTAAAGTAGCCGAGATGCAATCAGTGAAGTAACCTGGTCCCTGCATGATTTAGTTATTATTTTATATTTATGACTCTCTGGTGTTACACTAACCTGACACGTCAGAGATCATCAGCTCATTATGGGACAAAGTGCTTATTTTCACAGCCAGGATCAATATGAATATGTTTCTACTAAAAATGACAACAAAATAACAGATTACATTTATTAAAAATAACACAACATATAATAAAAGTTAAATATTTTTGATGCTAATATTGCAAATATGTAGCTACTCATGTGTTGTCTTTAACAGGAACATACTTGTTGGCACCTGTTATTGTAATTTCCCATATTTTTCCTCTCATCTCTTTCTCTTCATTGAGCTCTTTTCTGTATTTTAACTTTTTTTTTTTCTCTTTTTTAAACACAAATTCAAAGGCAAATGATCACATGTCTTATAAATATATATTATATATATATATGCCTTGACCTCTGTGAAACACTCAAATGCGAATTTGATTCAACTTTGTCAAATAGGCCTAAATCAAAAGCAACACGTTTGGGAGGGACGGTGAGAGGCTGTTGTGCTTGCTGGGACTCCGTCTCACCGCCACTTCACTTTGAGACAGTGAGTGAGGGTGAAACGTCTGAGCGAGAACAGACCATGTTCCCTCACGACGCACAGAGCCATGCAGGTTATGATTACATTTAATTGCAGAAGCGCCTGAAGCTGCAAGACGCCTCCTCCACGACCACCAAATGTTGCCAGGACGCGCGGAAGACGAGGAGGAAAAACACATTTGAGTTATTAAAAATACAAAAAAAAAAAAAAAAAATCCTGATGTGCTCACTGGGTAATTGATTTAATGAAGCCTCCTATGAAACTAAAACCAAGTACAGGTCAGTCGAGTGACCCCCCCGGCGCGCCCATTGTCAGATGTTTAACTCCCTCGCTCCTCAGGGAAGGACACCGGGGCTAATGGGTGAAACCACAGCTGCTGAAGTTGGGCTGGAGAGGAGCGATGTTCCCCCCTGCACACGTCCGACAGATCGAGTGTAAAACCGGACAAAGAATTTCCAGTTCCCCTCTCAGCTTCCACAATCCACGGAGCAGGGGATGGGGAGGCTGAGAGAGAGAGGGGGGAGAGGGTTAGTTCTCTTCCTTAAAAAATACACAAGTTTCGAGTCACTCCTTTAAGTTACTGCTGAGTTGTCCCCTGCAGGCTGGAGAACATGGACTTTACAGTGTGCACTGACTGTCGGCAGAGCAGAGCAGGGGCTGAGTGTGTGCGCTTTGCTTCCACTGGAAGAAAAGGAAAAATCAGCTCTGAAGGCAGAGAGTGTCGAGTTAACCGGGAGAGGTGCAACAGCAACAGGAACCGCGTTGTTTTCTGACTTGATCATGAAACTTAAGATTGTAGCCAGGTAGGCAGCTTGGACAGAGCTGGCAAAATGCCTGGATGGCAAATATGTGGCCGTTAAACTGGTGTGATTGTAAGGAAAGGAGAGCCTGAGCACTGGGAGGAAGTTCAGGCTCGTAGCAAACAAACAGGTGTTCGCTTCTGTGGCAAAGACGCACTTCAATGTAAGTGACTGGACATTAAATGTATTACTTTACAGTAGCCTGATTATTTGGAAGCATCACTCCAGATCATTGTTTGACTTCACAGCAAAGTCTCACAATGTATAGATTATACACTAGTGATCAAATCCAAATCCTGTTTTCTTAACTTGCGCCTTATAAAAAATGGATTTGAGGGGAAAAGTGAAAAGCAGCAGTAAAATCTTGACCGAAGTTTCTCGGTGATAAACAAAAGCTACATGAAAAACCAAGGAAACTGTTTCCCCCCTTAAAACGAAAATAGGCCCCTACTTGACTCTTATTGCGCTGTAACTTTACTAAAAGAGAATAAATATGCCAAATGCCCCCCCCCCCCCCCCCCCCCCCCCCCCCCCTACTGAAAGACTAATTCACTCACACTCCATCTTCTTATTTCCAGGAGTCTTTACCAACTTCAACTCATCAGTCACCTCTTAGTCTTCACTCCACTCAAAAGTTTGATTTCATTTTGTGGCTGGAGGAAAACGGGCTGAAGCTGTCACAAGGTGCTGCTGTTCTGCTATACTTGATATCTAGACGTGTGTGAGTGGGTGTGTGTGGTGGTGGAGGTGGTGGGTGGGTGGGTGGGGGTGGGGGGGTAGTTTGCTCCACACCTGCTATATTGCTCACAGAAATTAAAGGTTAAGTTAAATAAAATAAAAAATAATATATGTATATTATAAATATCCCAACACCCCCCCCACCCCTCCCTTTCCAATAACTGAAGACTTCTCTGGTGCTGTCCAGGTGAGCCGAGCGCACTGCCGAGTCCCGGCGCAGGTGCTTGGATCAAATGACGCGCGTTTTTTTTTTTTTTTTAACAGAGAGACTCTTTAACTTTTGTGACCCCCCCCCCCCCCCCCCCCCCCAAAAAAAAAAAAAAAAAAAAAATCACTTCACAAGCCACTTTCGTGCGCATTGTGCCAACAGTATTCAGGAGATGGATAATGCTTGTAAAGTCTGACAAGACGGCATTTGTTTTGGCTCTACGCTCGTCTGAGAAATTATCATTCAACCCCTTTAAAGGGCGCAATTGAGAGGCTGCGGCGTTTTCACTGCGACTTTTTGCTTTGTCCTCTCCAAAGTGGCGTCTGCATGTCTGACTCTGCCAGTTACTGATTTGCAGGCAGTATGTTAAGGTGGCCCATGTAAGTGATTTCCACGGGCATCCCACTAAAGGAGAACAAATCGCTGACAAAGGAGTGCCTTTCCCATTCAGCAGCGTCGTTAGGACAACCAAAAAGTATTTCTCAGATAATAAGTTCTACTTCAAAGCGTTTCTCGCTGAAGGGTGACTGCTTCACTCCTTTTATTAAGTCCCCCTCCTTTTAATGCCGAAGGAACTGTCTCTGGTTATTTTTCATCGTGTTTATTTTGCAACATTCATTGAGCACTTGTTTCCAAACAGGACCCTGCAAGAGCAGGCTCCTCTTCAGGACCTTACTCCCATAAAAGTCCACGCACAAAACGAGAGGAGGCCCACGAGTTCTCCTGCTCTGAATGCAGCAGCAGATGAAGTGTTTTTTTTTTTTTTTGTTTTTTTTTAGAAATCCTCAGAGGACAGCTGTAAAACTGATAAAGGCCCTGTATTTGCAGCGAGACACGGCGAGGCGGTGGTTGTCTGTTATTAAAGCCTCCTCTCGCTGGTGAAGTGCTCCTCGTCTCGGCCTGTAAAATTAGGTTAATATTTGAGATTGTTCGCGCTCCGCCGCTGAGTAAGTGTGCGCATGTTTACGGCCGCGCTCCCAGCATCCCCCGGTTTGACCCGAGTCAAGTGTGCCCTGACAGATGCCGGCGTGGAAGCTCAGAATGATCAGCGTGTTTTCGTTTTCGTGGTTTCCAATGCAACCAGGCTGTTGTGTGTCATCTACCTGCCAGCGGTGTATTTGTGGTAGCACACATTTTTCTGGAGAGGGTGCATCCTGTGCTTTGATTGTGGCTCATGTAAAGTGGCAGTTAGTATTTTTTTTTTTTTCCCCCCCACCCAGACATATTCAGATGTGAGCGTCTCACTAGCCGATTGCCATAGAAATCCTAACGCACCATGAAGAGTGTCAGAGCGGCCGGCCTTCCTCGCAGGAGCCGCAGCCTTTGAAGTGGTGTAGGACTCGCGTTGGTCAATTTTAATTCTATAGACTGGACAGGCAACTCTTTGAAAGTGAGCTTGTGCGTTTTAATGGAGGAAATAAGAGGGGGAACTTGTTTCATACGCTCTATACAAGGCTTTGCTTATTGTCTGATATCTTTTTATCTTTTATTTTTCCCATGAATGATTCATGCCTCGGCCGCTTTGTGCTGTCGCGCCTTTCAGAGGTAGCGCCATCAGGGGGCTATAAGTTTTCCCATTAGCTCAGTGATTAGTTTATACCAGCCTCCTTGGCCCGTCAGGCCCGTTTCTGAGATGACAGTGGGTATTTTATAGAAACGTCAGGATCTGAAGTGAACAGAGATGCTTCTACGTTTTGTTTTGTTTTTTTCAGTTGAAGTGACACTGACATTGATGTTTTGTTGACTCTTATTTACAGTTCACATTTTAAGAAATGTAATCATTTGACAAGAGAGGTACAGCCTCCTAAAATTACACTTTACAAAAAAGTAGCAAAATCACCAGAGTCCAGCTGAATTTATGTGTTAACCATCCATTCCCACCTGCTACATTTTCTGATGTCCAGTACCCTTATTATTAATCAGGTTCACTCATACATTATAACAATTTGACACTTGCTAATTATTTACTGTATATGTCCTGTTTTTAATTAAGTTTTAGGAAAAAAAATATATTGTAAATTTAATTTTGAACATCAATGGTCTGCACAATCATAGCTGATTCTTTTTTTTTTTTTTTTTTTTTTATCCATCATGTCCAACGGCACCATGCACCTCAAAGAGAAAGACAGAGACACTACAAAAGGCATGCGAGAAAGGGACTTTTCACATTACACAGCCTATTCAAGTAAATGTTTTCTTCTTTTACAGAACACAAGTAAAAATTGAAAACAAACAAACAAAAAAAAAAATTCAACAAAAGTTTGGGAAAAAAACAAAAAAAACATCAGCAGGGTACTACGCATCACCAAAACTGATATTATTATTCTTTGGTGTTTCTGTAATTCCAGTACAACATTGATACCAGCAAATAAATTACAATGTACAAAACAACATTTTTTTTTTTTTTGTAATTAAAACTACACAACATTCACAAGCATCAGTACAGTTACATATATACAAATCCTCCAGGGTCAAAGCCTGTCAGTGTAGACATTTAGGGTCTCAAGGGACTTACTCGTACTCTTTAACGAGCATAACACTTGTGTAATGTGCATAAAATATAGTCTTAAATAGTTCTTAAATATTACAAAATTCCATCCAAACACATGTATTGTATAAATCTGAAAAGGTAAATGAGAACCCTTAAGACAGACACCCAGATGTTTGCCTCTTTTTTTTTTTTTTTTTTCTTATTGGTTTATCAAAGTTTGTACCACATCTTAGAGAAATTACGTGAAATAAAATTTAAAAAGAAATCCTCAACTGAAGCCACTAGATTCTGTCTGATAGCTATTTGTTGCCATTTGTGGTGTTAGAAGCAGTACCATTTATTTCCTTTAAATGTCTGGAACATGACAGTGATTGATAGCAGCCCAGTTATTAAACTGCAAGGGGATGATGGGAGGTCACATGAAAGATGTCACCTCAGAACACCAGTTGAGTCTTTAGACATGCAGGTAATTACACCCTGCATATTGCTTTTGTAAATAATGATGATAATAATAATTATTATTTTGTCTGAAATGGGCTGACTTTTAAAATTTTTGGTCCTTTCAAATTAGATTTTTAACATTTCATTTCAGCTCTAATGTCACTTAAATGTTTTATTTTGACAGTTATGATCAACATCTCAAGAAAGGTCAGGGGTCACAGCAGAGGCGTTTCTTCCTACTTTAATTTGGCCTGCACTGCATCCACAGTAAATGCGTATTAGCTGCGTTTAGCACAGTCGTTTAATAATACTACAGTGAACATAACGGATCAATATCCCAAGCGCACAGGCCAGCATGGATCTACACACTTTTAATGGGTCAACTGGAGATGGCGAGTTTGACAGTCATGTGGTCGTGAGCGGGGCATCAGAGCATCGTCCTCGGGTCTGAATTTCTGAAAGAGTCCTCGTCGTCTGAGTCAGACGTTGGCACGTCGCTGGAGGGGGTGTGGAGGTGGTTGGGTCCCCCGCTCCCCTGGCACACGTACCACTCGTTGAGGTTGGTGACCTGAGGGGAGAGGTTCGCAGCGGAGCGGTTCCTGTGCGGCTCGGAGCCGGGCGACAGGGGGTCCCCGAGAGGGTTTGTGGGGGAAATGTAGGTGACGTTGGTGGAGGGGGGCGGCGGGGACTTGCAGTGCACTTTCATATGCTTCCGCAGCGAGCTCGGGTGTGTGTAGGATTTGTCACAGCCACGGACTTTGCAGTAGTAAGGCTTGTCACTGGTGTGGACGTGAGAGTGCTTCTTCCGGTCACTGCTGTTGGCGAATTTTCTGTCACAGCCGTCGAACTCGCACTTGAAAGGCTTCTCTCCTTGAAAGAAGAAGAAGAAGAAGAAGAAAGAAGGAAACCATGTGTCAGTGCCATGTGCAATAATGTCACTGTCTTTAAAACCTGTTTCCATGCAGGGATTTTACATTTTCACATTACAAGATTGGAAATGACAATTCATTTTTCCATTTTCCTGTCCACCCTCCTTACAGTCACCTCACAGAACCTCTGTCACCTTCAATAAATCCAACATGGGGCCAATTCCTCATGAACTGCTCTGTGCAGCAGCCGGCACCTCTCCACTGGGGCTTCCTCTTCAGCTGAGCTGATTCACTAAACCTCTACTAGAGAGCCACTACTCCACACCCACTTGTCCAAAGCATTTGCCTGCGTGAACACGTGTAACATGCCTTTAGGCCTTCTGCTTACATGTATGTGTGTATGGCGGGGAGGGGGGGTGAGGGTAGGGGGCTACTCTGGAGACCACCAGGAGCCGTTTATGTGCTGTGGTGGACTCTGCTATAACTTATCACACACACACACACACACACACACACACACACACACACACACACACACACACACTTGACACTTCAATGAAATGTTTTTTTTAGATTTATACACTGCGTATGGCACACACGTACAATTTTGGATTGGAGTGGAGTGTGCGTTTTCAAAATCATAAACAGTACCTCATGATGACAAATTTTTGGTAAATGACGGATTTCAGTCCCTCGGGAATTAACCTCATCCAGTAAGGTGTAGAGGCCTATCTTTACTGGTGGCATGAGGCCAAAACTGATCTATTTTTTGGGGAAAAACAGGACCTTCGGTCTGGATCATAACAACAAACACATCTCTCAAAAAGACAGAGCACCCGGGAAATTTTTATCTAGTGGAAAGTTAGTCTTCTCACTGTCTCACAGACGCACTGTCTTGCACTGTAAACTCTCTGCAACTCTGTCCAACATTTGACCAGGACGCAGTTGTTTTGGTTGGACGGCATACCCGGATGGATTACACGTCTCTGCTGACATGATGTAGCCTGTAGCTCAAGCTCCTAACAGTGAAACCAGTGCTTACAACTACTAACTGCGGCATATGTTAAGATATCGTGGACCATGTGCACAGACTGGTCGATATATTAACCGAGTTATTTTGCGTAAGCCCCCTACGCCTGAGGATAATTACATTTACGCGTGTTCTAGCGCTGCCCTGCATGTACGTAAGCACGTTTTACAAATCATATGCCCTAATCCTCTCACGCCTACTGCAGGCGTCTCGGCGAGTAAAAAAAAAAAAAAAGTTTATATATTTAAGAAAGGAAATGAAACACGTTTGCTCGCAGTGCGAATGCGTCACTAAAATAAAACAGTTTTTTTGCTCGCTTGTGCGCGCAATTACGCACGATCGCATTGTCCACCCGCTTAAAGGACGTGGATGGTGAAGCGAGCTCGCCTCGGATTGACTACAATGCCATGCGATCGAGTGACACATTTTTTTCAGATTGCAGTGTGCAAGTTTTACACAATTACAAGCACTGACCTGTGTGAGTCCTCTTGTGAATCTTTAAATTCTCCGATCTAGCGAACACTTTTCCACACCCGGGGAAAGGACACGGGAAGGGCTTTTCTCCCGTATGAACTCGGATGTGATTTATCAGTTTGTACTTCGCTTTGAAAGCCTTTCCTTCCCGTGGACATTCTTCCCAATAACAGACGTGGCTGCTCTGCTCCGGTCCCCCGACATGCTCCACCGTGACGTGGTTGACCAGCTCATGCATGGTGCTGTAAGTTTTAGAGCAGGGCTTCTTCTGACTTTGCTCCTGGTCAATCCATTTGCAGATTAGCTCTTGCTTTATGGGCTGCCGCATGTATCTTAAAAACGCCCCCGCCGCTCCGTGAGGAGCAGATGCGATGTTCACATTGAGGTTCATGGAGTTGTAGCTGTGGAGAGAAGAGGGTCCATAGTGCTCTGGCCTGTGCCCGAAGTGCTCTGGCCTGCCGTAGATGTCCCCCGGTATACCCAGGCGCATCTGCCCGTTGAGGGCATGGTGGTGGGCACCTGGGGACGCCTGGTCGTGAAGTCCAGTAAAAAGTGAATGGGCCCCACTTTCCGTGTGCCCATAAGCACCTGTTGGGGAGATGAACATGCCATGGTGATGAGGGGAGGAGGCGGAACTATGCTGGTCGCCAAGTGCATGCATAGCAGAGGCTGAGAGTTCTCTCCTGAGGATGAAGTCCCTGCTGCTTGAGTAGCCTGAGTGGGGGTGAGCCACGGGGAAACCAACTGTGGTCTGAGCAGAAGTGAAAGATGCCGCGGTCTGGGCTTCGGGATGGCTCTGAATGTGCTGAGATGGGCTAAGTTTGAGAGCATTTGTCTGTGCCATGTGCTCTGGTCCAAATGGAGTGAGTGCCACTCCGGGGTCGTTGCCCAGCTCCCCAGGGTGGAGGTGGGCATGGTGGGAGAGAGGGTGATGCCCCCCTAGCCCCGGGAAGCCTGTCATATTCTGATGAGGAAGGGGTTGAGTCGCTGCCAAATCCGCTAATCTTATCGCTGGATTCCTCTTGCTTAAAGGGGGCTCCATAACTACACTGACAAGTCCATCCGCACTCACCGCAATTGTTTTTCACCACACCACGCTCTCTAAAACATGAGGAAAATATGTATATAAGGGGTCTATAAGTTCTTTTGTCCGGCTTCTAACTCTGCTTGCTCCTTTTCCCACTCTGTCCTCAAGCGATTGGCAGAACATACAACAGTTGGAGGACACAGTGGGGAATACAGTTTAGAAATGGCACTGCGGGTATTGGACGGATTTCGGTGACTGGCAGTTAGGAGAACGAAGCGATTGGCTGTCGTTCAGCGCAGGGGCTCAGCAGGGTTCCGCCCCCTCACTCTCTTTATCGCTGTTGACTCCAAAAAGTTGTACTCACAGAGTTACCAGCAGTTGTGTTTGTGCGGCTTTCTGTTTACTGGTGCTGGTGCATGTGGATGACCGAAATGTCAGTTTATCTGACAAGTGCAGCCTGGTTTCTCTCTGGTTTGGTTTGTCCAAGTGTCTCAGTATTGATTTCATGTCGCCATAGGAGGAAAAAAAAAAAAAAAAAGAGAGAAAGAACATAAAGCGCGATGCTGGTGCATGGATGTGTGTGGTTTGTGTAAAACATGTGGCCAAGCAGGGATGTGTAATAAAGACATCGGTCACGACTCAAACCGTATTCATATTTGGTATTTGGACATTTTGTAGTTACTAAGAAGCATCTGGACAATATCCAGCTCCATAAGATGATCTGTTAGGAAACATAAAATAACAAGTGCGCACCTGTGGAAAAGCAGAGCATTGCTAAATTATACAAACTATTTTACTGAAAAAAATGAAATACAGTTTAAAAAAAAAAAAGGAAATAAATAAAATAAATTCAAAAAACGTCAAAGGAAAATGTTGCATCTGCTTTGCTGTTTTTTTTTATTTTTAATTTTTATTTCATTTAATTTTTTAGTTGTTGTTCATTTTAAGCTATTCTCCCCGTAGTGGTTATTAATCACCATCATCAGTGGATATGATGTAGCTTTAAATAACCTATATGACTGCTGCACTTGAATTTAAAGAAGCTTTCAGTGGGGGTTTGGGTGGTGTAGGCTGTCATTCCAATCATCACATAATGCTGAAGTTAGGAAAACCAATAAAAATGTCTTAAATTTTTATTTGTTCAGACATTTTCATAATTCCTCAATAAAAAATCCCATTAAAATAATTGAAGTCTTGGCTTACACACACTACAATTTAAGGCAGACCTTTGTGAGAGCTATAAACGTTCAACAGTTAAATAAGACAAGACTATTACAGCGTAATCTGTCATTTTATTTCAGTGAATTTCTTGGCAGCTCCTTTGAAAGGTGTCACGTATTTATTAGATTTTTTTTTTTTTTCAGCAAATAAACTCAACATTATTTACCATTTTCTGTGATCTAGTGGAATGAGGTTGGCACACACGTGTTCAGCTCTGTCTAAGCCCTCTTCATATGACGGGTCGCGCCATTTGAATGGTCCCTGTTGACAGCAGGATGCTGATCTGTCATTGATATGTCTTCATTCAGACACCTTTCCAATCGATCTGTGATAGCTGGCCTCAAACTACAAACCCTGTCGTCATCATGCTGCGCAGAGATTCTGTAGCTTGAACAGGAGATACTGGCTTTAAAAACTGTAACTTCAAATATATGGATCAACACAGTGGAAATCAGCAATAATTGATTTCCATCTTGTGTGGGGGGGTGGAGGGGTGGGGGGGGGGTGCATGTTCTGGGCCTGTTGCACGTGTTGACACTGATTTCTGAACTTGATCAGCAGAAACTGAGGCAAAGCTTGGAAAAGACGTTTTGTGTCAAAACTTCTCAAATTGTTATATGACGTGTTTGAGTCTTAGGAAAAAAAAAAAGAATCATAACAGAAATGTATCAGTTTACATTCAGACCAGATTGTTCCAGCTCTCTGCCTTTACTGGTGTTGACACTGCGTCTGCCCCTCTGTCAATGTATTGCTTATTAACAGTTTTTTCATTGTACTTGACCACATGACATATCTGTGTCACATTTGTGTGTGTTTTTTTTTTTTTTTTTTTTTTTTTTTTTTTTTTAGAATTTAAAATTTACTTTATAAAAAAAAAAACAAACCCATGATCACATGTGTTTTCTCGGGTATTTTTTTTTTTTTTTTTTAAATAAAATATGCGCTCCTCCAGTGCGAGCTACAGGAACCCCATAAAACCCAGAGGAGCAGTGGGTTTATTGTTTATGATTTGTTTAAGGGCCCCTGTTTCGTACACATTAAATTAAAGGGGACCTAATCTATACACCCCCAAAATTAACACGAACTATATGATGACCTTTTCCTTAATTTTTCATATTTTGAAATTCCATAAACATTGAAAGTTATAATTCTTAAAATTAAAAAAAAAAAGAAATGAAAACGCTAAAACAATAAAGAGAAACTCAAACTATTGACTTATGGTTTCCAAATAACCTAAAGCTCCTGATGCCTCAGACGAAAGAGGGGGACGTTTTACACCTCTCTCTCTCTCTCTCTCTCTCTCTCTCTCTCTCTCTCTCTCTCTCTCTCCCCCCCCCCCCCTCTCTAAAACAAAGACGCTTTGTCATAAACAGGGTTATTTTACCAAAAGGAGTCAAGGGGGCAACATATGTGGTCTTAATGGGTCATAGGTCAAACCCCCATGAAACACAAGGTCACGGAAGCCACACAAGTAACCTTCCAGTGTGTCAACATATTGATATTGTCAGATGACAGAGAGGAGAGATATACCATTGGCCCCCATTAGAATACACAGGCAGAGCGCCTTTATGTGACCAGGACCACTCACTTTATCGATCATCTTCGCTACAAATATAAAACTGTTGCTTTCTGTCAGCTCCAACTTCAGCTCACATCCTGATTAATATTTTATGTGATTTATATTTTACATCCGTAGGCCATGTCTCAGTGTGGACTGCTGCTCCTCAAACCTGTTGAAATACTGCTCTTTGGGGGATTTTCAATAGGCTAGACCCCCTTTCTGCCCCACACAGAAGGGAAAACCCGCAGCCATGTGCCTCTACCCGATTGATTTTTTTCCCCCTTTTTAATTCTCTTTCGCTTTTTTTCCTATCTGGGGAAGGTTTTGTGGTTTTCCAGAGAAATAAAGAACTTCTTATAGGGGTCGGCAGACGTGACTTTGAACTTGGATCAGCTCCTGCGTTTCCTGTGGTGCGGGTCGAAATAGACTTGGAAGAATGGCACACAACGCTCAGCCTGTCCCACTCTGAGCTAAGAGACACACTATTTCAAAAAAAAAAAAAAAGTTTTTTAAACGTTTCCCTCGCCTTCACCATTATTTGTCGTTTACAGCCGGAGCACCGGAGAGCTGAGAGAGGCGGAGAGCGGGGAGAGCTTGTGGGACCTGGATTTGGGGAAAATGTAAGTAAACTTCCTTTGACTTGCAGGACTTGAATGAGCAGCTGTGGTTTATGGCCTGTATGTATCTCTATATACCCTCAGTTTGAACGCAGATTCAGTGCATGCTTGTGATGGGAAGTTGCCAGTAAATGCAGTGAATCCACGTTTTTGTTTTTTTTTTGTTTGTTTTTTTTTAAATGACGAAAAGAAAATCCCATGAAGAAAATGTCATGTGTTTATAAGAAAAAAAAAACCTAAAAACTAAAAGAAAAACAGTGGCTGGGTGGATGTAGCTTATTGTTTTCTTAAGGATGTAGTTTTGGGGACTAGAACAAAACATGGCCTATAGATCCCCATTACACCCTAACTTCGTATCTAACTGAAGGCGGGGCGTTTATTGCTAAAACTTTATTATAGTGAGTTCAAGAAAAGCTCGACCTTACAGGTCACTAATGATTTACTCGGATCTGAGCACAGTTCACCACCATAACGTGTAACTTAATTGGTGTGGTGAATGTGAGAACCACCGAGGAAGCAGAACCAGCAACATATGGAACCATTAAAAGAACCAACAACCTCTGGTGGTTGCCAGTGTGAGCACTGGGGCACCACTAAAGGCCCAGTTGTGGTTCTACAGCCAGTGAAAAACCACTGGACTCCATATGGAGCCACACACACGTGTTTCTTTCTTTTTTTTTTTTTTTTTTTTTTTCAGCTGTGAGGAATGAAGTGGCTCAGGAGTTTTGTCAGATTTGAATGATTCATAAACTACATCTTCATTCAGTCCCACTTTGTTACGATCCATCACCGTTTAAGATGCATAAAATAGCTTGGAATGGCGCAGTTTAGGCTGTTATTATAATGAGCAGTAGTGCTTAAAAAAAGCCATCTGGGCAGTTTATTTAAAAAAAACAATTAAAAATACAGTGTTGTGCGTTATTACGTTAACACAGAACCTGTTTTCCACGCGTTTTGCCACAGAGATTTGATGCGCCCTCAGCAGCAGTAACACACTCTGAAAGTGAACAGAAGAGCTGAATATCCAGGCGGTGGATGGAGCTTCAGAGGAGGAAAGACGCTTCTATATAATTTGACATTTCTTCTGCAGTTATTCTGACATGCGCACTGAACGTTTTACATTAGCAGATAGTGTCATTACAGTTGTCACGGTGGGGAATTGATGGTATATATATATATATATTTAATAGCACGGCTCCGTGTAGGTTACGGTGCAACACCAGGCTTTAATCCTTCTTTTAGTTTGTAAATGTGAAACACATGAAGCTGTTGCTTTATATTTGGATTAAGTCGATCACACTTCACAGTTTTCTAAGCCACATTTTTTTCCCCCCTCCTGATCTAAATATTTCTCTCTTTTTATATCTCATCAAATGCCATATTTTTATCTTTTATACACGCTACAACTTGGCACCCACGAAATATAAACAACAGAAACATGTTCGCTCCTCTCTCTTGTCGTGCTCCTTTTCGCCTGCACCCCCCCCCCCCAATGTTCTCCTAAAAGTAGGCGGTAATTATTAGTGGAAAATGGCGTTGCGCTATTAAGTCGCCAAAGCGCTACCTGCTATTGGAGGGGCACCTGGGATTGATGAGGCGCGGTGGCCAATGAGACTGCGAGGAATGAATGAACGGGCTCCAGTTAAAGGGGGCGGAAGAGGAGGTAGAGCCAGTCCACGGAGAAACAGGGACCCTCCGCGATAAACACAGGCGAGCCAGAGAAATAATACATACCCAATCGGAACAGCGATTTTTTGAGATGCTCCGACTACCCTCGCTCTGTGTACGCTGAGGACACCTAGTAAGATAATTATTTAATTCTTCGAGTGCATTTTTAACGCAACCAACTGTCGCAGTCCAGAGGAGAGGACGCGGGGAAACTCTTCACTTCGTCACATTTGGATTTTTCACTCACAAGTTAACTAGAAGTAAATTCAGTCTTCGATAAGCCGAGCTGATTATTTCCCCCCCCCCTTCATGATCGGAGCAGCGTTTTGAACCACACCTGATATGGTGTTTCCAAGGTTGGAAGTTGAATCGTTGCCTGCCAGCATCAACGTTTGATTTCTTTTTTTTTTTTTTTGTTTGTTTGTTTGTTTTTTCTCCTTTAACTTATTCGCTGCATCTCTGAGCACTGCGCTGATTTAAACAAGAAAAGAAATTTGCTTCCTGACATAATGTTACTGGATGCTGGTCACCAGTTCCCCGGACTGGGAGTGGGCTCATTTGCCAGGCATCACTCAGCGAGCGAGATGCAGGAGAGAGACTTGAGTTTGGCACAAAATAGCTTTGTAGACTCCGCACACATGGGTGCGTTTAAGCTGAACCACGATCTCTCTCCGGGACAGAGCTCTGCCTTCACCACCCAGGCGCCGGGCTACCCCGCTGCGGCTCTGGGGGCTCACGCCGCCCATGTCACGTCGTATGCAAGCTCTCCTTTCAACTCCACCAGGGACTTTCTCTTTCGTAGTCGTGGCTTCGGAGAATCCTCTCCGGCGAGCAGCCAACATACTATTTTTGGCCCCACGGCGGGATCCCTTCATCACTCCCACACAGACACACAAGGCCACATTCTGTTCCCCGGGATCCACGACCAACATGGGTCCCACGGATCCCCGAATGTCCTGAACGGGCAAATGAGGCTCGGACTACCCGGAGAAGTTTTCGGACGCTCCGACCAGTACCACCAGGTTTCCAGCCCGAGGACCGACCCCTACTCGGCCGCGCAGCTCCACAACCAGTACGGCTCCATGAATATGAACATGGGGATGAACATGGCAGCCCACCACCACCCCGGTGCCTTTTTCCGCTACATGAGGCAGCAGTGCATCAAGCAGGAGCTCATCTGCAAGTGGATCGACCCCGAGCAGCTCAGCAACCCGAAGAAGTGCTGCAACAAAACTTTTAGCACCATGCACGAGTTGGTCACGCACGTCTCGGTGGAGCATGTCGGTGGACCGGAGCAGACCAACCACGTCTGCTTCTGGGAGGACTGCGCCCGGGAGAGCAAACCGTTCAAGGCGAAATACAAACTGGTTAACCACATTCGGGTGCACACCGGGGAGAAGCCTTTTCCGTGCCCCTTCCCCGGCTGTGGAAAGGTGTTCGCACGGTCGGAAAACTTGAAGATACACAAGAGAACACACACAGGTAATTATCATAACGCCGTGAGATCTTTTTTTTATTTATTTATTTGTTTCATTGCATTTAATTAAAATAGCGAGGGGGCTGTTGTTGCTGTTACTATAGCTTGCGTGTGCATTGTATTTTGCTGTTCCTGCCAAATGAAGATCTGATTATCAAGCGGCTATTTCAGGCTGCTAAAGCAGATAGTAAGAAAGTAGAAACAGGCTGAGCAGATTTAAGACCACATCCAGGGAGGGAAAATGAGTTTAGAATAGTGGAATAATTCCTTTCTCCACTATACGGCCACACTGGGCCACAGTTTGTAGCCTATTTTTTTCCAACAGCTCCTCTGGTGTTAAACATTTTCCAAACGCATAGGAAACAAAATTAACAACGTTTGTAGATGTGTTATTGTTTGGGAGGGAGGGGTGGGGGGGGGGTGAACTTTAAAATGGGTCAAAGGGGACTGTGGGAGCGCGTTGCGTGCGTCGTGGCGCTGCAACGGTGGTAAATCACATCAGTTTGGTTTAGTGTAGCTGCTCCAGGACGCTGCGCTTCACGGCTCACATCACATAGATCTGTATTACTTTGGCACTGGGGGAGACATCGGTAGGATTCATTTCTGAGCACATTGTGCAGGAGGTGTGTGTTGTGGTGTTTAGCCGAGCACAGCACCAGTAGCATTAATAGTAGTAGTATTAGTAGTAGTAGTAGTATAGTAGTACTGTTTATGCGCCTTTTGTTTTCTCCTGCGTCCCTGTGACAGCAGCGATAAGGTGCTAGACAGGGCCATTACCAGCCTTTCACATTTGGACCTGTTTTCTGGGGAAATGCATGATGGTGCCGTGCCATGGAATTGGTCAGGTGCTAATTAGATTTTTATTGTCTCCCAGCAAATGGTACGCCTTCTGTAGGCCTACTGAGGACGGCCTCGTGCACCCCCACACACCCCCCAACCCATCCATTCTCTCCCACCCCCTCTCCAAATCACTATGCGCATTATTTAGGCTAAATAAGATGTAGCAACTCCCCCCGTTCTCATTTCAAAAAAGAAAAGAAAAGAAAAAAAAAACAATGCGCTTCAAACTTTCACAAGTGGCACCATGATAATATGAGTTGTTTTAAAATTGCGATTGCTGTGATTTTATTTTATTTTTTTTTATTCTTTAAAGAGGGAGGACTTTACACCCAACTTTTGTATTTGAATTTTTTACGCTTTGAGTGATTTGAGAAACTCCTTGTTACACACTCAGCCCGAGGCGTCTCTCGGTAAAGTATCTGGCTGTTTTTC
Organism: Trachinotus anak; assembly: GCF_046630095.1. Classification (NCBI taxonomy): domain Eukaryota; kingdom Metazoa; phylum Chordata; class Actinopteri; order Carangiformes; family Carangidae; genus Trachinotus; species Trachinotus anak. Next base: position 14,404,623 of record NW_027273852.1, read on the forward strand.
TCCCTGTTTTAATTCATTTCTCTTTTTCCCCCCTTTGCAGGAGAGAAGCCGTTCCAGTGTGAGTTCGAGGGCTGCGACAGAAGGTTTGCAAACAGCAGCGACCGAAAGAAACACATGCACGTCCACACGTCGGACAAGCCTTATCTCTGCAAAATGTGTGACAAGTCCTACACACACCCCAGCTCCCTCAGAAAACACATGAAGGTAAATACCAGGCAGGGAAGTGTGTGCTGAATGCTCATGTCTGAGCCAGGCCTGCACAGAGTGTTTGCTTGTCATCAACACATGGGTGCTAATATTAGTGGTCCTGTTGTTGGATTTTAAAAGAATAATTCCCAGGCTCTTATTTTAGCCCAGCATTGTGTCCGATTTTAAAATGCCTCCTTGTGTTGTGAATTTCCCCAGGTCCACGAAGCGTCCCCACCAGCATCAGACTCATCACCAGCAGCCAGCTCTGGGTATGAATCCTCCACGCCTCCAGGCCTGGTGTCCCCCACCACCGAGACCCAAAGCAACACCACCCTGTCCCCAGCCTCAGCTGTCCACAACACCACCAGTCACAGTGGCCTATCCTCCAATTTCAGTGAATGGTATGTGTAGGACTGAGATGAAATGAAGCCACACACACACATTTCACAGCACTGGAACAACATCCAGCAGGAGATTTTGGGACACGTGCACACGAGAGGCACACAAACATTTGTTTCTTTTTTTATTTTGTTCTTTCTGATTCACCAGGGAAGATGACGATTACCAACAGAGGAAAATATGTATAATAGTCGAGGTGTATTTCATATTGTAAATAATTACTAAAAGCCCACTTTCCCATTGGTTGTGATAGTTTGTCAGTCTTTGGTGTATAGATGTTCCTTCAATGGTAGCTATTTCTCTAACTGGACTTTTAGTGCACATATTACGATTAAATTGTACTATAATGTTGAATATTGTGATCTTAAGGCAAATTGATTGTACTATACTAAACACCTATAAACTGGAAAGAGTGCCAAAGTTAACATTTAACTCCAACAGACCACAATATTATGCTTGTGAATGTATATTTTAGTTTGCTGGGCTTAACTTGTGATGTTTTGTGCTTTGCAAGTTTGAATTGTGAAATACTATCTGGAAGATTGTGAGGAAAATAAACGTTGTGCCGTTCGATTTTCTGTAACTACACCCATCCTTTTTTGTAAATATCAACTGCCATATTTATCCATTTGTAATTAAATTATGGTATTTACTTGCTACAGATGAAACAGTATTTATAAAGAATGTTTCTTTACTATAAATATGTACAATTACGAGCTAAACATGGGCAGTTGTTTCGTTATGTGCTTTTGTTCAAAGTTTTAAGAGGTGTTTTCTTCCTTATTGTGATAAGAATTTTACTGCATACAAATATAATAAAAGGTGTTGCAAGTGCTAAGTATTTTCTTTGCTTTATCATGCTTTTTTCCTATTGTGTTGTTGTTGCCAGTGCAGTTTAGTGAGTTGTGTCTTGTTTGGGGAGGTGTAGCCTGTTTGAAAATTAATCTCACATTCTCAGGAGAAGAACTTCTTACATCTCAGACTTTATAACTCAGTCATCAGCTCTTGGTAAATTCTTTATGCTCTTTAATTCTTTTCCTTAGGCTTAAGAACATTGTGGTGTTTTACCTCAGGCTTTGCAAAGCATGCTTCCAGGCCCCTAAACACTGTGGCTGTTGTGGTGCTGTAAATAAACAGGAGATTTGGGAATTTATTTGAACTGTGTGTGTGTGTGTGTGTGTGAGAGAGTGTGCACAGTCAGAAGTTTATTGAAAGTCAAGCACAAGAAGAAATTAAATTCTGACTATTCATAGTCTACATTTGAGTTTTATTCATTTACAATTTTCTTTTTTTTTTTTTTTTTAACTGAAATGAATAAAACCCAGGTGGAGTAGACATTTTCATTCTGCACTCTCAGCCTGCTCTGGGCTTGTGCGCACGCAGTGTCTGCTCATAAAGGGAGAAAACGGCAAAGCTTCTCTCTTAAATCATATCTTGTCACTTCATATTTTCCCAGCTCAGTCACTGAGTTTATTTGAAAACAGGCCGTAAATGTAACCCCCGTCACCCCCCCCCCCCCCCCCCCCCCCTCCCCCACCCTCCACCCGGGCTGTGCACTTTGCTGCACGGGAGTGAGCGCGGCGGAGGCAGCCGTGGTGAACTTGAACTTGACTGGGCTCGGTCCTGTGGTTCTGTGAGGAGGGAAGTTGTAACCTGCTATGGGACATGGCCATATGCTCCCGTGGTCCTGCTTTTAATTTATAGATGGGTTTGGAAAAAACAAAACAAAAAAACAAAACCCCGCTTCAGGTGTGTTTGCTTCAGTTTGAGGTTTGGCAGTGCTCTGAGGGAAGAGAATGGCGCAGGTTGCTGTCAGTGAACTTTTATGGCGCGCGCGGATCTGAGGCTCTTTGAAGAATAAACGCCACAGTCCGAGCGCGGCCCGAGTCCGCGCTGCGGCCTTCAGATGAGCTACGTACGGCCGAGGAAGGATATCTGAAGTGTTTGTCAGCTGCTTGCTTGTTTGTCTCCGGGAGCCTCTGGCTTCTGCTAACTGCGCATGCTTGTGTGTGAATAAGTTGCTGTCATTATTGTTATATGAGTCATGCTTCATGGATGTTGAGAAACACAGCAAACACGTAGTGGGACTTGTTAGTGATGGTGGAGATGTCGCTGCGGGCCGGCTCTCCGCTGCAGCAGCAGCAGCAGCAGCAGCAAGTGGCACTCCGTCTGTCCGTCTTTGTGTCTGTCTGTCTGTCCTTTGGAGCTGCTGCTGTCTCCTGTTATACAAGCTGCTCACGGAATTATGCAGTGAATAAAAAGGTGCTGGGACCTCCAGGGAAGCGATGCTGATTACAACCAGGCAATGGGATCAATTAAAATCAGTTAGAACCCACTAAAAAAAAAAGATGTTTTCTTCTGCTGAAAAATACTTGTAATAAGTTTCGGTTTTCCTTGCCCATGGTAAACCTCATTAACAGGCAATCAAAAGAGGGTAAACTCTTTTTTTGGCAAAAGAAAAAAAAAAAAAAAAAAATAGAAGTGTGTAAACTGAGGCGGGTTTATCTCTGTCCCAGAGGTAGATGAGAGGAATATTGGTTTATATGCAGCTTATTTAGCTCTTGAAGTCACCTCCTGACGGCCCCTTCAGCGGCCTGGCCCGGTGACCTCTCCGGCGGAGGAAGGTATGACCTGTGGGGAGTGGGAAAGGTCAACTCCGCACAGTGTGTCGATGCCGGTTCCTGTTCGGCTCCTGCTGCGCTGATATTGATCCGCGGAGAAGGAAGCGCCCCCCCCCCCTTCTTCTTCGTCTTCCTCTTCTCACAACTCCTTGTACATTGTTGACTGTACTGTAAAGATACAACTCTACTGTAAGAACACAGAGTCACTGGGCCTGTAGCTCATCGGTGATGCGCTTTATTTTTATTATTATTTTATTTTTTTAAAGATTGTTACATTGGACCTCAGGTCAAAGTTCAGGTGGACGTGTTTGTCCTGTGATAAGTTGACCGCGCAGTCAGGGGGACCTGCGTTAAACCTGCTTATTCACGTTTTCATTGGCGGGGGGAAGAAAAATAATTGGATGTTTAATTTATGACATGAGACATAACATAGACACTGAATATGAAACTGCTTTGCAGACCGCTGGCTGTGGAGTTAAAGGCTCTTTTCTAGCTTTTTATCTAACGTGCCACCCTCTCATTCTCATTCACTTCACTTTCAAACAGAAAAGCGTTTTTTTCTTTTAAATTAATTAATTATTTTTTTAAACCTGCAATCACGACGTAGGCTACCTGGGGGGGAACCCCCCCCCCCCCCCAAAAAAAAAAAAAAAAACCTCTTTAACATCTTATAGCAAGACTTAATGCGTGTTCATGGGCTACATGAGCAGATTATATGAGAATGACAAATATTTACTTATTGAATCACCCGCTGGATGTGTCATTGTACATAAGGTTGTGTGAAGATGACTGGTGTTACGCCCCCGTTGGTGTGTGTGTGTGTGTGACAGAGAGAGAGAGAGAGAGAGAGAGGCAGAGATGAGGGTGGGCCGCCATAGGCCGCATTTGGGGACACATCCATGACCAACAGCAGCTGACAGGGGCAGCATGTCGATATTTGGGGCAACGTTGCTTAAACGCAGCCTGCGCTTGGCCGTGTGAGCTGAGGCGGCTGCTCTGCGGTAATCGGGGTGAGACTGAAGGTGCAGTGAGAGTGAGGGTGATGCGGGGAGCGAGGTTCGGTTGTCGGGGCCTCCGGGGAACGGAATCAAGTCAGTGCCGCCCTACAGCGAGCCCGCTCCTCGGTGTTTGCGTGTCCCAGGCTCCACTTGTTGGTGTGAAACCACGGCCACACATCAGAGCTGTCAGTCATCTCAGGTGGATTCATCCGCTGCTCTCTCTCCCTCTCTCTCTCTCTCTCTCCCTCTCTCTCGGACCTACACACACGCACACCTCACACTAATTGCTCAAGGTTAAATATTTGATATTTTCGGCTTGTAACAAAAAATCTATAATGACGCGTTGTTGAAATAAATTGTGTATTTTTGCAAAAACCTCCCTCGCTCCGCCTCAAGCGCTGGACAGATAGAACTGAAGCAGCAGCTGAAGAGCCCCCGTTACTGCTCCTGGTCATTTACAGGTAATTCATGGTAGAAGGCAACAGAAGTGTCTTTTTCTCTCCATACGTGCTTGTGAAAGTTCAGGTTCAAGGACATGGTTTTGTAATGAAGCCTGCTGACAGAGGTAGGCTTTATTAGAGCTTGTCCTGATCACACAGCCACATAAAGTCAGATTCAACTGATTCCGTTGACTTGAAGGTATGAGGCGTCATAACGCGCAGTATGAGGGTCCCACTCATTTCCGGCATTGAAGGGCTGAATAGTTGGCACATGACAGAGCGCTGTCACGGCCAGAAGAGAATGCTGTAAAACCAAAGCAATAACAGTGACTACAGAACTGAATTATTATTTAAAATCAACAAATCGATCAATCAATAAATAATCGGCCCTAGTGCATCATAACAACGCTGTCTTTATTATGATTATAATTTCCTTTTCTTTTCAAAATAAATTCTTTGCAAGCCACCAACAACAAAAAAAACAACAAAAAAAAAACAAAAACATAATAGCCTAATGAAATAATTGCAGATGAAATAAATAAATGTTCCACTTCAACCTCTGCCTTGTTCCTGTGGCCGCGCTCATTTGTTTGTTATTTGAATGAATGACTGACATGCTTCCTGCTGGGGACGCCGTCACTGCTGTTTGCAGGCCGCTCTTTCTGTGAAGAGCTGCGTCATTATGAAATATATCATTACCTATATTTCACTTCTGGGGTTCAAATAAATAAATAAATAAATAAATAAATAAATAAATAAATAAATGTGTCAAGGCTGCACCTTCGAGTGCAGTGTAATTTTGGTGTCTCCTACGCCAGATTCGTTTCTCCACGTCATACCCCCCCCCCCCCCCCCCCCCCCAGCAGAGACAACAGAGACACTTTTAAGAGTTGATCGGCCGCCATGTTTGCAGAGAAAACTTTTTAAAACAAACGCCATATCCTCTAATTGGATTTCAACTTCTCTAATGAAATGAACGTGTCCGTTCGCCGGCCTGTGTTATTTATAGTCACAGTATAGTGTCACTTCAAACAGCAGCCCCCCCCCCCCCCCCCCCCCCCCCCAACGCCCAAGCCCAAGCCCCTCACCCTCACCCCATCCCCAAATCTCATGTAATATTTTATTCAAAACATTCAGTAACGAACAAAAGCAAAACACACAATAAATAAATAAATAAATAAATAAGTAGATAAATAAATAAATGTTTAAAGGCACAGTGCAGCTTAATTTATTCATACAATGGCTGCACAAATATCAAACAAAATGTAGATTTTTGTGACCTAAGATGAATGAAAGTTGGGCTGTCAGACATATTTTAATGCAAGGATTATGTCGGTGGTTTATTTTGATGTCATGATATGCATGAAAACTGTGGCCCATATTATTACTGGTGCAATAAATACATAATTCATACCTCAAATATCAACATATTAACTATAATAGTGTAAAAATGAAAATGTTTCCTTTCATATATTCTTTCTTTCTTTCTTTCTTTCTTTCTTTCTTTCTTTCTTTCTCAGATTCACCCTCCCTCTGTCTGTCTGTCTGTCTGTCTGTGACATGGCTTATGTTGTGTTTGTACTGAAGTAGATGTACAGTCTGCCTTTCCTGTGCAACGCAGCCCCCATGGCCCTTTCATCTGAGTTCAGCGGCCGCCTTTTCTCACACAGATGAATGTGTTTTTTGTGAAAGAGCCGGAATGGCTGTCACTTCTCCTGGCACGGCGGAGAAACAAACAAAACCCCCTACTCCTTTAAGGAAGCTGGCGCAGGCACCTCCCATCGGACACAAACACTACAGAGTCAGAAGCACAAATAGCCTCAAAAGCTAAACACTCTCCCTTTCATGCAGAAAGCTTGGCATGGCTGGTCCTCTCATGCACACAGAGAAACACAAAGTGGAGAGGTGCAGAGTAAATGACATACTTGAGCTTGACTGAGGTGTTCTTATTGTTGTGGTCTCCTTCCAAAAAGTGTTAGGATTCAACTAATCCCTCACAAACTCAGCATCCTCCCCTGCTGTTGCTTTTGCAGCGAGGTTTTCAATATGGCTCCAACACAACACCTTGCCAGTTCTGTTTATTTGCCGCAATGGGTAATGTGCTGTTAATAGGAAGGGTTTTCAGGTAACTCTTTTCTGCTGCAGCCAGGGCTCCTCAAGACAGGAGCAGCTGTACCATCAAAGGCCAGTTTTCTATACAAAACCAACCAGGCTCACAGTGGCTAATATCACCCACCCATCCCCTCTTTCCCCGCTTTTGTGTATATATTTTGGCACATCTTTGGTTTATGCATTCTGTATATGGAACATGTAACTGTCATGGGTCCCCCTCACACAGGCACCAACACACACACACACACGTGATCGTAGACTTCCTTTTCCATTCAAAACCACACTCAGCCAAGGAAATTTTCAATTTCCCAACACCTGTAAACATGCTGTTTTACCTCGGCTCCTTTGATCTTCAAACAGACCAGAGCTGTGCCCTGGGGGACATTGTGTAGAAAGGTGACTGGGTGGTGTGTGTGTGTGTGTGTGTTTTCTGTTTTATGGGAGTGCTGGCAAGTAATGGAACATACCTTGTGGTCATGTTTGCATTTCATATTTTAAGCTCATGATGGAAAAATCTGCCGTGTGTTCGTCACCATTAGGATCACTTCAGATGAAGCTGACACAGAGTCAGTGTCAGGTCCAGCTCACAGCGGAGTTCAACAACATGGACCAAAGTTACACCGTTTCACTCGGAAATCACTGCAAACTAAATAACAAATCCATTATTCCAGCTTGACAGCACAATTAGAAATATCACTAAAAGACTAACACTGTCTGAAAAAAATAAGATTTGGAGCTTTCAAAAAAATTTTTCTTTAACTTTGAAAGCAAGAAAAGACAAAAACAAATAAAGAATGAGGCAGAGTGTGCTCTGTTTTGACACCAGACTGACTCATTCTGTGTGGCGTGAACATACGATCATGGTGAACAGCAGAACCCGATCATGTGTGAGATGTTAACTCTGGCTATCCATCTAAGAGGACAACACAGGTAGCCACATTAGATGAGCACATTTGTGATTTTTGCTATTCAAGTTGCGCAACAGTGAGTAGCATTTGATTTGTAACTAAAAAGGTCATTGTTAAAAAAAAAACAAAAAAAAACAAAAAACAAAAAAACACAATCTGGAAGTGATTGCCAGTGATCAGCTCGCCTGGTTGATCTCTGTGTCTGAACATCCATGGTGACACATGAGCAAAGTTTCTGAATGACTGTTTTTTTTTTGTTTTTTTTTTCATGCCACTGAAGGCGGCACCACCCACTCCTCCCCTCCCCCCCCTCCCCTCTCTCTCCTCCTCTCTCCTGTCACTCACATTAAATTCAGGAGTGATCAGAAAACAAAAGTCACAGCTCATATTCAAATAGATTTATATGACATGACACAAGAGTGAGTTGAATATGCCCTCCACATACCCCCACCTCCCCCTACACACACACACACACAAACACAAACACACACACACACACACACACACACACACACACACACTGGCCTCCCATCTGTCACCTGCTATGTTTTCTCTATTTCTTTTTCTAATTCATTTAATTTTTGTTTTTCTCAAATCTTACAAGACAACCCTTGACACTAGCTTAATCTAAAGGAAACAGTGAAGAGAGTTTTTTTTTTTTTTTTTTTTTTTGGTAAATTCCCCTTCACTTTGAGATGATTTAATTTCTGATGTGTTGTGACATGACTGTGTTGCATGTTTAATGTCTTAAAACACATCGGTGGTAAAAGGCTGTCTGACTTCCACAGGTTTATCTAATGAGACAGAAATGAAAGAGGACAGGGATCAAACCAGTTGCAGTCCCCGCGATGCAGACTCTTATTCAGTAAGTCATTATCACTCTGATCTTAACAGCATTTTCACTGTCTGTTTCTCTCCAGAGGGTTCCATTCACCAGAGGAGACAAACAAATAACACACTGGTGCAGGCTTTGTCACATGCAAATCAGCGCCTTTTTTTTTTTTTTTTGCAGCATTTCAATCAAAACCAGCATTTGGTCACTAGACTTACATTCACTATCGATTGTATTTCCTTTTTATTTTTTGATATTTTCCTTGAATACTCTGTTTTACTGGAAAAGTGAAGAAGTCAGGCACTTCCTCCAGGTTTATCAGTGCTAGCCTCTCTCCGCAGGGTGCCGCTCAGATTGCACCCCACAGACATTGTCAGAAGAGGCTCTGGTTGCTTACCTTCACTTCTTGAGTTTAGTGGGCTGGAAGGAGCTAATTTGATTGACTTTCACCTCCATTTTTTCTTTCTTCTTTGCCTTATACCTCGCAGTCCCTTGACAGTAAGAGACCTTTCTGGTCAGTGAGTGTATTGACAGACAGTCAGTTAGCACTTGACATGTCAATACCCAGTCCAGTCTAGTCCTGTTAGGTCCTGGGTGTTTCTGTATATTTCTCATTGATGCCATAGATTTATTTGCCAGGAATCGAACAGATTGTGGCAGCGTTATGCACTATGTAACGCTTCACAATGTAGTGTCCTTTTAGTTTGTAGGCTTTGTTCTGTTATTGTTAACATGTATTTAATATTACATAAATCATGATAAAGTGCAGCAGGTTACATTACAAATGAGAACCCCCTCATGAAAGCATTTTGTTGCATTTCTCTACTCCTGCATCTGATATTCATTCATGCATATTCTTATGCAAAGCGGTTCCTTTTCCTACACCCACCTCCAATGTAATCCCTGCCATTTGGCTCTGAAATGTAAAACCAAGCAAAAGCCAATTGACCTCCTCTGAGCCCCCAGGAAAAAAACACGGTTACTGCATATTGATAAAAGCCAGATTCTTTCATTTCTATTAGAAAACATATTTAACATTTGTAATATTGTCACATACTCCTCTTTTTTGGTTGTTAGGTAGTAAACAAGTAACTTCAGTAACAGTAGGAGTTTGATTTATTTCAGAAGCTGTGATTCTCTTTAGTTCAGCTTTCAAAGTTAGTAATTTTTCTAAGAGGAAGGCCAGGGAGTACAGGCCAAGGCATCATACTGATGGATAGTGTGTGTGTCTGTCTGCATGTGTGTGCACAAGTGATAAGAAGTGTAAAAAGTATCAGCGTGCCACTTGTTTGTCAGTGTGCTTCTACTCTTCTCAGTGTCAGGTTTGTGCATATATTTTTGAAGGATCCATATTTGTCTTGCAGAACATGAATATAAACATGACTCCAAAAAGTGCCTCACGCGCTCTGCTGCAACTGACATCCCCTCCTGTCTCCTGTTTTTCTCCACTCACCTGCAAAGCAGGCGTTGATGGGTGTGTGGCGCTCTGCTTCAGTAGTGTTGGCTAAGTTTACTCCCCACCTATAGTCTCCCGAGCCGTGGGGAAACTGAGGCTTTGCCTGCCCCTCTGAAACTCCCCCCTTCCTGGTCCAGGAGTGCCATGCGGGAGCCCCTGTCCCACCAACACTTGAGAAATAAATAAGACACACTGTTGACAGCAGCGTACAGTGTAGCAGGAGGATGGGGAATTACATGAAAAGAGTGGTATTCATGACAGATATTTTCACGGCTGGTGAAAAAAAACAAGATTTGGAGGAGGGTCTTTTTTTTTTTTTTTTTTTTTTTAAAGGGTAAACAGTTTGCAGTTTAAACACACTCACATTAAATGAGAAATTCCCCCAAGTGTTAAATATTTGGAAAGTGTCAATGCTGGCTGTTGATAAAAGACAATCCTATGCTGCATCAGGGAGCACTGTAGATGACACATTGAGAAGCATCCTTGTTTTTGTCAGATGCACAAAGAGTTTCTCTCAGAATAACAGCCCTTTTCCCCTCCTTGTGCTTTAACACATGATTCTCGCACTGCCTAAGATATGACATATTTAATGGGGTAGCTATAGACAGGGGTGGTGTGAAGCTAAGGGTGGAATTACTAAAGCTTTAGCATTGATACCTTTGGGACTTAGGCCCTAATCAGGTGACTGAGGTGGCACAGCCCAGGGCAAGAGTAGAATTATGACGATTATGGCATGTTAGCACATGTCTGAGGGTGGAGTGGACAGACAGACAGATGAGTTCATCAGTGGCAGGATTAGCTGGCTCCCATGCTGATCAGTAACTACCACCCGGCCCTCACTATGTCCTCATGCACAGTGGCCTCTCATTAACAGTGAAGGGAGAGTAAAGGCCTATGTACATATAGGTTTTCTTGCAGAATAATTTAAAGGCACTGAGGAGTGGTTAGCAAATGCAACATGCTGGATCACTGGGCTTTTTCACCCGTTTTCTAAACTGAAGAGAAGAACGTCATGCACACTGAACGATTAACTTTCCAGCAAATAGGCGAACATGTTACAGTGTCCTTTCAGGTCAAACGTCACAAGCATGGAGGGAATAAAAATTGCCTTTTCCACAATTTGATTTTGACTTTGTAACATGACTTTGTTATTAAAAAGCATAATGCTATCAGATAACCTTTGGGAAGGAGGCTCTTTAACATTGAGCATTTCACTTGTCTTTCAACATGTGTGTGAAAACATTTCATGCTTTCTGACCGTGTGTGACCCTGCATTGTCAGAGAAAAATGCACTGTAAGCTGGTAGGCATGTCAAGCCACAGTATGGGGTCCTTACTTGTGCTATAATCCCAGCCACGGCCTTTTAACCCTCTATGGCTCGCCATTCTCTCCACTGCTCTCTCCTCTCTCTGCACCTGACAGTGGAACACGGAAAAACAAATGGAGACCTTGAAAACCATAAGGCACTGCTTGTTTGCCCTCTAAGCTGTGCTTTTTTGTTTTTTCTTTACCTAGATAACTGTACAGTCTGTGTTTGTTTGTAGATTTGCTTGTGTTTTGTTTAGAAATATAATATCTTTGGTGGAGTTGGCCCTTCTAAATTCACAGCCTGGGGATGGTATTGATTTGCTGTTCACAGAGTCTGTCTCGTCTCTGATAAGGGCTGCAGTTTTTATACAGGTGAATGTTTTCCCTCCTGTCAGAAAGTCTGTGCATGATGAGATCCTGCGTCACCTTAAAGTACATCTTCAGATACAGACTATTTTCCTACTCTTGAAGATGCCCCACAGCTTATTTGTAAATATTTCTCCGAAAAAATCTCCATGAAATCTGTGTTTAAGTTTTGGAGTGGCAGCCATAATATTATTTATTCTTTATTCTCTTGTTTAAAGTTTGAATAAATTCAATCTTTATTGATTGTAATCTGAAATTACTTAACCACGCATCATGATATAATATAATAATCAATTTCAGGATTAAGGTCTGCGATCACACTTTATTGCCCTCCTACATAACAACTACAAATACACTGTGAACTTGATTTCACTTTCTTTTTTTTTCTAACCTCCCACCACCCCCCTCTACTTTTACTAATAAAGCCACGTTCCCTGCTGATGGAAAATTGTCGGTTTACCTCGAGCTGCAGGGGGCCTGGCAATCAGTCCTTAGAAAAGCAGTGCCAGGTTAACCTGCTGTGATAGTGGACTCTAGGGACAGTGCCCCACCTCTGCTTGACATGCAGGGGCTCTGTTCACCAATAAGAGGCATGCCTAACGCACAATGGAGTTGTTCCCAGCCTCTTCAGTTTAACGTTATAAACAACAACCTTCTGGTCAGACTCGTGCGCGCTTAAAGTGGTTTCATTATTTTTCATATCCTCTCTGATTGAATTTCTGGTTTTTGATTGTGACGAGGACGATGCATTTGCTTCTTTTATCGAAGCTTTTTTCCTCTACTTCCTAATTTCGTGTGAATGGCTGATTGTTTTGATTGCCTTGCTACAATCTAGCTAAGCTAACAATAGTGCCTCACATTAGAAACACAAAGGAAAGCTTTTGAGAGTCAATCTCACCCATCTCCTAGAGGAACTGTTAATGGGACACTTACAGTATGGGGGTTCACAAGTCTAGGATGGAGATGCGCAATTGCTAGTTGCATTTCTACACCTCTCTACTGAACTATAGGGCCAGGCTGAATATAGGGAATTGCGTGACTTGAACAATAGACAGTAACCAAGAAGTGCTTCAAGTGGTTCGTAACCCGAACACGTCAAAGCATTTCTAATGCAGATGCTTTCTGAATCACAAGCTATGCAAAACTGGAAGAGCACTGGAATTGCACAATTTACCTGTTGTTGGATTTAGATTCATGTCTATGCAGAAGAGTATTTACATCTCAATACACAGCCATCAGAGCAGGATGGGCTGCTCTGCCATTGTTTCCAGCCACAGATGGAGCAGCAGTTTACCCTCACAGAATCAATCAGACTCCAGAACACACTGCAGCGTGGGGTCATTTCATCCAGCTATAGCCACAGTGAGGCTGAAGTGTGTACCTGGCATGGTGTCAGGAATCGAGGTGTCATCTGCAAGCTAATCACATTTCCCAGGCAAACCTCTTCGTATTGACTTGACCACATTTGATTTAATGTGGTGAATTAATTAGACTGAATTGAATTCAGGATCTCTTCAGATAGCAAGAAAGTTTGTGATGTGTCACATTGGACTTAGCTTTTTGTGTCTGTCTTAGTGCCACTCAAATGTAACCTATAGCTTTCTTTTCTAAGCTCAAATGAATAGACATTGAATTTATGTTAATAAGGGACAACGAGGAATTTATTTCACATGATGCAGTCATTATATTTATTCTTGGAAGTATAGTTTTATTAAATAATGAGATTTGAACAATATATTGAACAATATATTCTATAGCAAATATGGCTCTGGTAATGGCAGTACTGATCTGTTTGTTGTTCTGTCCACCACTGTGGTCCAAACTAAAATATCTCAGCAACTACAAGATGGTTTACCATAATTTTCATGCTCCCCAGAGGATGAATCTTAATGATGGCTCTTCAGCTCCAACATCAGGTTGAAATGTTTGGTTCAATCACAGTGAAATGTCTGTCAAACTACTGCATAGTTTGACATGAAATGTCCCACACACATTCATGTCCTCTTAAGGATGTGTTTGTACTTTGGCTGTACTGTGTGGATCAGTGCTGATTAGCCAAATTTAGCGTGCTAGCATAACGCTAACGTTAAGATGTCTGCTGGACATCAGCGTGTTCTATCATTGGAGTATACTGATGTTGGCGTTTAGCTCAAAGTGCTGCTGTGCCTGAGAAAAGCCTCACCGAGCCCCTGTAGGCTGCAGATGCTCAGTCCGACTCTGCCTCCCTGACATTACATTCACATACTACTCAACTGTTTCACCTGTTCTGTTGTGGTGGCAACGTATTTGCCGGAGATCGAATATTGTGTCAGAAAATGAAGAAGCTGTCTGTGAACATTCTACTGATACCTTCAGCGCCAAAATATTTGCACCTTGCCAAATGTGTAAATTAACAAAATATCCTCATTACATTAACAGAAAACCTGATCCAGATTCTGTCTCCTATAAAACTGCATTTGCTGTTGCAAGTGAATTGCACATAAACACGATTTATAGACGGCAGAGCTGTTTCATCTTGTTGAGAAATAACTCGTGTTATTAGAGCTAAAGACGAGGCAGTTGCAGCACTTGGCGAAAGGACAAGTTGACAACAAGTGGCTTATAAAGCTCCTGTACTCCATGCTGCTGCTGTTCTGATGCGTCTGGTGCTAGGATTCCCAGAATATGCCTCCCTTGTGTGTTGTTGTCTGTCACTTAATTAGCTTCCAGTTTTACCACCACATGCTCCTCAGGTATATTTGTTTGTGTTTGCGTGCATATGCAGCAGAGAGCGCGTGCAGGTGCTGTTTGTTTTGTAAATTAGAACCGCCGTGTTTACGTTTATGTGTGTCTTACCATGTGTGAAACAGAACAGAGACTGCAGAGTGATGCTTAGGCTGCATGTTTCATACATTTTGCAGCTGAGAAAATAAATCCCAGTGTAAATTATGATGAAAATGATTTTTTTCGGTCAAAAAACGTGGAACACAATGCATATACTGAGGTGAAACTGGAACGAAGACACAAGAGGCAAGTTGTTTTCTGACAGAAACAAACCAAGTCAAATGATTCCATAGCATACAAGAAGAAATATCATTAATGGATGCATGAGTCCTGAATGCATTCCTCTGCTTTCCCACTTCAGATAAATTCATGTTTACCTTCTTTGGCCCCTGGCTTTAATTTGTGAGCAAGCCTGACCTGACACTGTGTTGGGATATTCATCGCATCCCTTTAAGTCAATTCATTTAATTATACCACTCTGCCCAGGGTGCCAGCACAGAGCAGCATCTGAATGTTGCTTCTTCAATCTGCATGTATAAACAATGTCAGCAGCCAGGAGGAGTCAAGATGACCAATAAACACTCTCTGGCACATTGTATGTGTGTGTGTGTCTGTGTATATATATATATATATATATATACACAGACACACATATATATATATATATATATTAGATAGATATGGATATAGAAATATATATATGTATAAATGTAGGGAAGTTTGTGTGACTCCATGGAAAAGTAGCTGAGTTTCTTGGAGAAGTTGATCCACGTGTGGCGTAAATGGCAAGAGGCCTCCTCTGCACCACAAACTCTGTTAATTGGGAGGAAACAGCAGTTGAGATTAGTGTGGAGAGGAGATGAGTGTGTAACCATTAAAAGGCTCCCCTAGTTCTTT
Organism: Trachinotus anak; assembly: GCF_046630095.1. Taxonomy (NCBI): domain Eukaryota; kingdom Metazoa; phylum Chordata; class Actinopteri; order Carangiformes; family Carangidae; genus Trachinotus; species Trachinotus anak. Next base: position 14,419,912 of record NW_027273852.1, read on the forward strand.
CTAGATGTAGTAAAAAAAACACGTTCCCTTCACACTTATCAGCGACAAATTTTTTTTTTTCACGTTAGCATCTTTTGTGACATATGTGAGATCATGCAATCCAACTCCCTCTGTAGACTGTGTTGCACATCTGTGTGGTCCCGCTGTTCAGTTCAGTTCACACGTGTGCGTGCTTACACCAAATTAAATTCCAGACAGGAAAAAAAAAAAAAAAATCCAATAAGCAATAAGTCATGACAGTAATTTTCAAACAGGCAGCAGCAACCAGAATGTGAAGCAAGGTGGCTAAGTGAAGTGAAAATGAGTGAGTTCAAGAGATCTTTTGCCTTTCACTCAAAAGCTGTTCTTTTCCCGCTCAGGAGATCAGATCTCTGAGAGCTGCGGTGAAACTTAAGTGTCAGCGCAGTCCTCCTCACACATGGAGCACGTTCACATTGCTGGCACCATCCATCCGTTAGAGTGATGGCTTTTTGTCATTCAGACATAGGTGACTTTTACATTAATGTTCCTTTGGCTTTATTCAGACATGACAGCACATTTATGGAAAGAGCTGTTTGCTCGAACAAGTTTTGGCACCTAGTGCACAAGAGGAAGCAGGGAGCAGAGAGAGAGAACAGCAGGGGGTTAAAAATGTTATGATAGCAAGGAGGAAGACTGTTCTCTGCTTTTACAAGTTTATTTTAAAACCTATTTTGCTGTTGAAGACTTAATTAATGACTGTGGTGAGGTTGGGGGAGGCTCATCCCCTCTGCTCCTGTCAGACCTTTGCATCAATATTTTATCATTCAGTGTTATAAGAGAATGAATTTTGCTTGTGTGTGCTTCGTGTCCCCTGAAAATTGCATCTCTACACATCTAAAGTGCAGCAACAATAATTTTGTACATAATGTGACTGGGACAGGATTTTGTCTTCTGTTTACTAAACGACAATATGTTAATTTATGTATTTGGCCAAGTCACAAAAAAGTTCATACTGAAAATATCAGTAAACTGTTCACAGACAACATTTTTGTTTTCTGACAAATGATCTGGTCTTGCAGTACAGTATCCGTTTGATGTGACTACAGCTTCATTCCTGTTTTATGGTTATGTGTAAGCACTCACAGCACCTAGGGACGGGAGAGATTGTTGTTTGGTTTTATACCAAAAAAAAAAAAAAATGCACATTGACACAACATGTTTCTTTACTTTTAACCCAAACCACAGCAATTCCCTAACCTTAATCAAAACCACAGACCAGACTTTGGATGTGAACCCTGCTCTCCAGCTCGTGCACTGTGTATGTCCGCCACTACCCCAGCCACGTTCTGGCCATGCAGCGATTACATTTCCTGCAAAATGTATTTGCTGTTGCAACAACGGTGTATACAAACATAATTTCTCGGAGACAGTTGCTGACAGAATGACGATAAGATGTTATGTTAATCTGACAGCATTCATTCCAGACTTGCTAAATTGTAAATACAGATTAAAATACAGATTAACATAAATGTCTGAAAGGGGCTTGTCTGTGTGTTGCTGGAGTTAAACTGTCATGGAGCGATAGAATACTGGACCATCCTAAACCTAAATATTACTCCAGCAGAGATTATCTTTCCTAACTGAAGTATAATAGCTATTTTGAAGATTACACAGGATAATATTTACCATTAAATAATGTGAGGTCAAGGAAAAAAAGGTTTGTGTGACAATCTGAACAGTGTGTATGCATTTGCCTCCCCAAAGTTCCCTGAATACAGTACTAAATCCAGTGAAAACATAATAATACTGAATGAGTGAAATGCATGGAGAAAAAAAAAACCATTTGTCATCACGAGAGTAGAGCTTTTATTTTCCGCCCATGCTGTCTGGTTTTTGGAACAGCTGCAAGTTGAACACTCAAAGCTCAAAACAAGAGGTGTCCATTTTTAGATCTGCACTGGAAGTCATTATTTGAGATGTACATAGCGTGCGATGGACATTATGTTCAGTAGTCGGGGAAAATGGCGGCAATGGTAGCACGGATTGGCCCGCTCCCAACAGCCTCTTGTGGCTGCCACAACATGGAAGCTGAGGAGGAGTAGGAGGTGACGGGAGGAGGAGGAGGCGAAGGAGGAGGTGGAGGAGGAGTATAGAGGCGAGCGCAAGCTGTGAGTCTGAAAGAGGCCAGATTCAGCTCTCAGTCGGGCAGCGGCTTAGACATACCCCAAACTCAAAACCCTGGAAACAGTCAAGAAACATGGCAGTGGCAGAAAGGGAACAGTGGGGAAAGAGAAGGAGCAATAGACTGATAAAAGTAAAGGGGAAGGAGATGTGCAATATGGAAGATGGAATGTCAACATAGAAATTGAGAATAAGGCTTTCTTTTTTTTCATGAGGAGCTCTGGATCAGCGTTCAGTTTTCAGGGTGACGTGGGTGCACTTGCCTATTGTGAGAAAAGTGGAAAAGGTTTTCTGGAGAGTGGATCAGAGGGTGAAGGAGTCACTACCATGCATGTTTTCATTACACGGGAGCGAGCCGCGGGACGTGTGGTGTAAAGGAGAGATACGATGGATGTAGTTATGCAGCTTGTCCAGTGTGGTTTCAGTGGGGCAGTCAGATAGTGATGACCCGTGCAGATCATAATCCATGTCACTGTCTTCATTTTCTTAAATAATCCTGCTCCAATCCTGACCACATAACCACGCACTGAGCCCACTACTGCCACCACATGAGCACATTTCCTCCCTCCCTCCCTGCTCTGCATGCAAAAAGGTATATATTCTGAGTGAATTTTAAAGGCAGAATAAATTATTTAACAAAACATAGGGGGGGATGGTGGAGGGAAGGGACAACAAAACCACTGCGGGTGGTAATTCAAAGCAAAAAAAAAAAAAAAAAAAAAGAACTGAGACCGGCTTGTGTTAACTGAGATTATACTCCGTGGCTGAAATACAGTGCAGAAATTCCACTGTCTCTGGCTTTCATGTCGAGGATGAAAATGAGATGTGTTGAACCAAGACTTGCAGTGGTAACATGGTGATAAACAAACAAAACGCCGCATGAATACCCAATTAGTGCTTTGAGTGAAAGCCTAATAGCATATTTGGGTAGTTGGAGTAACCCAAACCACCGGTTGGCCACTCTCCACGGCCTCATCACAGTCCATCATACGCTGTGGCGTCTGCGCCGCGCAGAGTCCACGCTGCTCCGCGACCACGATGAGTGCTTCACGTGGAATTTCTGCAAGGACAATTATTCATACAAAGCAGTTGTATCAGGACAATAACATGTGTGTTTTGTCTAATTTGAGATGTGAGATCAAAAAGAGTGTTCTCTCTCTCTGAGGAGGACATATCTGAATTGGTGGATTTGGGCTGTGTGTATTCTTTGGCTTTATGAATATCTTTGCTGTGCTGAAATGGTCCCTAAGCTCTTTTTTTTTCTCCACTCTGCAGTTTCCTGGTGATGACTCTGAGGAACAAGTCATGTGTGTGGCCGTGTTTGTGTGTGAGCGAGTGTTCTTAATTCTGCAGCTGATTTGGAGCCAAAATTGTAATAGGGGTCTGACATCTTAGTTTTTTTTTTTGAGTAATTTAAATTTTGGAGTGCTCCACACACAGCTGTGTCTCCGCCATACCTGCAACTGCTACATGTTTTAACAAAAGATGGAAAGATGAATAAATAAAGAGCAAGAAGAATTAAAAATAATGAAGTATGCCTTTCTATTTATTGGCAGGCGATTTCTCAAGCTCGCGCCATTGATGTTGTTTTTGTCAGTCGCAGGGAAATTCATGTCAAATTGTCTGTCTTGCTTGTGTGAAGATAACCTGTCTCTCCAGAGGTGTTCTAATATGGCAGATGGTACTAATTATCAAGGGTCACACACATGCACACACACACACACACAAAGTGTTTAAGGATATTAATGGAGTGACAATACCTCTTAATATAGCTTCTAATATATGTTGTGGGAATCTTGCAGATGCCGGAGTTCACACATAACAGAGGATGAAATTAGTTGATGACGCTGTGGAGAGCACGCACGTACGCGACAGTCTTTTTAGTTCTACCGCACCAGATATTTTCTTCGTAGCTCGAGCGAACTTCTAATTCCGTGCAATTTGCCAAGTTTCATATGTCAGCGACTCAACTTCATTTCACCTGCAGAGGAAAATGAAGTGAATTTTCCTCTTTTTTAATTTTCACCTTCTCTTCCATCTCTTCACTCATATCCTCATACAAGTGGACACGCTCACGCACACACACACACACACACACACACACACGAACACACACATTCACAGTGTGGTGCATATTCTCGGCTGTGTTTAAATGTCCTCCACTTAACGGTGGCTGCAGTTCCTGGTTCTATGCATTAACCTTTGCAGTGGTATTTAATTAAAGGTCCACACCTGTACCACCACCTTCTCAACCCCCTATCCTTCGCCCCCTCCTCCACAGTGGAGTCAGGGCTAACCGAAGGCATGCTGTACATCCATGGCAATTAGCATGACCTTAAAAACACCACGAGGGCCTTGGCACTCACCCCCTGCACATTCCCCTTTGCCCTGTGGACCACTAGCTCTGCCTGTCCTTCTTTCTGACCCTGGTGTGCTGTGGCTACGCTCACACTCAGTGGGGTCCAACCGATTATTGTGGGTCTTCTGCTCCACGGGGCCCTGGGGGACCACATCAGGACACAAGTAGAGGTCACAGGTTCCCGAGGTCCCTAAAGGGAGCTTCCTTGTGTGCTAACCCCAAATCATCATTACTCAAATGGGGAGCCCAGGAAGCAACTGGTGTTGGATTCAGATTATTGCCTTGAAGGACAGTCCACTTTGAGGCATGCTAAGACATTTAGAATTTTACTTTCCATGGCACCAAGGGGGCTTCTACACCCTGCTCCAGTGTCCCTGAAATTACTTGTTAGCGACGAATGCTCGCATCTTGCCTTACACCTTGCCTTCAGTGTAGAACAGAAATAACAGCAGTCTCATGTAACAGAATAATCTCATCTCAGAGCTCCGAAGAGCTAAGCAGACCTTTCAGCTTGGATTATTTTGTTACACACACTATTTCCAAAGGTCACGACTCTGTGCTATGGTTTAGCAATAGCAGGAAATGTAACACCATCTGTATTACATTTCTGCATTACATCACCTTTTCTATTATAAGCCTCAAATCTCAAAAACTGAAACATACATATTAGCAAATGTTCATTGACAACATATTCTGTTTGTTTTCAATACACTGTCTGAGCCTGCGAAACAGCAGCTAAAGCATACTATAACTTTTTTATAGTTATGTACTGGCACTGACAGTGCTTTGTTGGAGACAGATCATGGTCTTGGTTGAAGACCCCGTTGTGGCATGAACCATGACCTTTACCTACCCTTCAACAGAGTGCTGTTCTTCAGCCCAAACCTAACAACATGCATCCTGCATTTTCTATCCATGACTTCTGAACATAGGTGTGATATATAATAATGATACGCAGAACTTCATAATCTAGAAAAACTTTGCAAGCAAACATAATCCAAGCAGCACCCTCACATAGTAACGTAAATGATGAAACAAGTCCGTCATATGTACATATCATGTCTAGGAGACGTGGTTTGAGGTCAAGAATTAACTTGTTGAAACACTAGTTTCCTAAGTACTTGCAAAAACTGTGTACAAAATCGTTTGACTGTTGCATACAAATAAACCTGCATGAAGCACATTGCAGTCGTGACAACTGCGAAATCATCACCTTATAGGCGGAAGTTTGTAGGTGGTTATTCCTTCTTATATCAGAGCTTTTTCAGATATGCTTATAGTACAGTGCACGCGCTGTGATAGCAGTGGTAGCTCTTATTGACCAGATAAATGTCCTGAATAGAGTAACACGCCCACACATGATTAGCCACTCATATGTGCACCCATGCACATATGAGTATACGCATATGTCCACACACACATTGATAGGCTTCTCCTCTCAAGCCTCTGTGGACCCCCTGTGAGGTCAGGAGCACCAGTCCCCCTGTGGTTTTCTGCCCTATGGTATCATGCTGGGCAGATATTTCTGTCTGCTTGGATGACTCCTTGACATGGTGTTTATTTGGATTGGCAACTTGTTTTCATTTGAATCGATATGCAGCTCAGAGGAAAGAATAGGTCGACTGAGGAGGGGAGTGGCCATCAGGAGCGAGTTCCGATCTGGCCTGACATGAAAAATATGGAGGAAAGGAAAGTGCATCTCCTCACATCACCGATGTCTTCATTTTAGACCGGAAATTATAATGGTGAAAAAGCTGTCCTATGGATCCATTTCATTTAGTTCATGGAATGTGTTGTATTTGCTGTCACAAAAACCTATGACATGAAAACTCAAATGAGCCAGGACAGATTTTTTTTTTTATTGTTTTGTATTCACGTTACTTTTCATTTAAATGGAATGAACGGTACAAATAATCTGTTTTCTGTGGACCGCTTACCCGCCAGCACTGCCGAGGGAAGGCTAATAAAATGTCATCAGAGTGAAATGAGAGTTAAGTGGAGGGGAAAAAGCTGAATATTCACACTCATTTGGCTGACACCTGGGGGACCACAGTCACTCATGGCTGCATTGATATGCATTGTATTATGTGCTCCTCACCCGTTCAGACTGACAATCAACAGCTTTAACACCTTTGCTTTAATTTAATTAAAGCTGTGATTGTCAGGGTGAAAACTTGATTTGCACACATACATGCAATCGCGTGTGTGCCTGCCCACGCATATGCACAAAACACAAGGGTCATTGTACATGGAGGAGGACCAATTATTTCTGTATGGATAATTAGACAACTTAAATGGTCATACATGTAGAGCAGACATGGAAAAAAAAAAAAGTGGCAGGTTGACACGTTTACCACTGAATCACAGAGATTTTGTTTTTTACATAAAAATTTTGAGAGTGGCCCCTTTTCCCTGGCTTGACACCCTCAGGCTTTTCTTGCCAAGTCAGAACAGAAGCTGACTTGAGGCTTGTAGCTTGGATCAACATTTCCCTTTCCAAGTCTCTGGTGGGAAGATGCAAACTTAACCTATGTACTATCTGCTTGTGTCTAGAGTCAGAACATCAGTGGACCAGTGTTTTAGTGAGAGTGAATGGAGCTGGTGTGTCAGTGGTAATGTAAGAGGAGGGAAACAAATAAATAAAGCTGTATTATGAGTTTTCAAGGCCTCATTATATATTCCAGAATAATGAAAATTCCATTGTAGACATGATAAAATACTTTTTGTGTTTTTTAGTCAACCATACAGTATATTTATGGGCTGTTTTATTCCAGCCAAGAGAGAGAGTTCACATACTGAGCCCTATAAACAGATGCAAAACAACCAGAGCTAAATATCAAACATTTCTAAAAATCCATGGTCGTCTTTTAATCTTTGCTTAAAAGATGGTCTTGGTTGCATTTGTGTAACATTAAAAGACCAGAGAAAGAAAGATGCAGCGAGGTGATGAAAGTGTTGTCAGGTTTTACTGAGTGAGTGGGATCACTACACTAGTTTCTTCATCCTCTTTCATTATAGACTGGTCTTCTAGACCTTAATGACCGCAGTGTTAAACATTAATCTGTTGTTTCATTTCCATGTATCTTAACTTGGTTCAAATGGACAACTAAATCTCACAGGACCAGCCTTGCATTCGTGGTGTGATCATTGCTTTTTCAAAGCAACAAAAAGGTTGAAGGTTAAGTAATGTGGGAGTTCAAGGGTCAACTTGAGCTTCATTATATTCCTGGCTACACCATAGTGGATATATGCTTAGGCTCTGTGTTATGTCGTATGCCTCCTCAAAAAAAAAGTAATTTCACACTAACCTGCAGCTCCCGAGCTGCACATGGTTTTTAGCCCCTCTTCAGTGGCTTCCTAGATTAAAGAAAAAGAAGGAACTATTGCGGCCATTATTAAGTCATCCTTACCCATTTTTAAAAGTATATATCCCATACATAGAATTAAATGTTTGAACACTTAATTTACAAAAATGTGCATCATATGCTACATCATAGTCTGGCTAGCTATTCATTCAAAAACTGAGAATTTAATAGTCCGTGGACAGATTTGTTTGCACTCACCACCACTACTGCTGGTTCACCAGAATATCTGATCTGCAACGAGAAGTTGGCAAGCAATGAAAAATGTTACGTTGAAAGGCATTCCCAGAACAAGCACACTGCCTTTGCTGAAAAGAAAATGAAAGACATACCCTTTTTAAACCAGGATTAGCAGGTGACTGACTATTGCGTTTACATCAATGCTGATCGGCACCTGAGCCGATAAATACCTGCATCCGTTGCAGAGCCAGATGGCTCGGGTGCATAGGTGTAGTGCTGCCAGGGTGCACCAGAACAATGCTGCCCCACTTTTTTTTCTCTCGAAGTAATGAAATAAAATATTTGCAGTTCACAGCTGGTTGAAATTTATATATTTGTTTAAGAGCTTGACCATCCCATCATCACTGATGCTTATGTCATGAAGAGAGCTAATAAAAACGAATGAACTGGTCAAAGTTGTCGTGTTGACATTTAAGGTGTATTGATTGATTTTCAAACGTCAACCATGCATTGAGTAACGGGCAAGAAAACATTCCGTCTTAAAGGCTGCTGGTAGCTGTCAGTAGCTTGGCATTTCTTTATTTGTGATGCATTTACACAGAAGCATGACATGGTCAGCCTGTGACACTGGGACAGCTTGTGCTGCTTCCACAGAGCTGCTGGAAAGGAAAGCTGTGTTAGCTACATTCTCACAGCCTAGCCTGTTAGCTCGACCTCTGCATGGACGTTTCCGACGTGGCTTCAATTGATCGACACGAGTAAGTAAATGAACTCACTCAACATACTAACTACTTGTGTTCATTCACCTGCCCGCTTAACGCCACACCAGTTACAACCTACCACATCCATGGTATCGTCTAATATTACTGAGCTGGATGTTTGCCTGACTGCTGCGTCACATTCTCAACGTGATCAGATTGTCCATAAAGTCAGTCTAACATTTGTGATCATAGTTGACCGATGTGTGTTCACCAGAGGAACAGTGGTTACATAACATTCGAAACGAGCTGCAACTTACGTGCATGCATGGGCAAAAGTCATGGGTGTGCCCCGGCACTTAATCAAATAGCACGCCACCTCTCCCGGGGTCTGATTGCTGATTGTACCCTTTTCCATTGCCAAAAAAAAAAAGCCTGATGCTAGCGGGTCTTAGCTGGTTTTTTGACCAGTGGAAAAGGGACTCAAGAGAGCAGCTCCACAACTGCTGCAGAGAGAGGAGGGGAGCAAAAGTAGTTTTTAGAAATAGATCTCCAAACTCCACCACTGCTGCTAATTTTGTGGCAGTTCGGGGGATACTAAGCATGGAGAGTCATTCACATATGGTGAATACATAAAAGTATCAGAGTAACTATTCCCAGACTTCAAAACCAAAACGTAGTTCTTTCAGAAAATTAATGATATGCCTCTCTCCGCACAGACCATCAAAGACAGGGCCATGAAACTGGCAACAAACATCACCAGTCAGCAAATGGAGGACAGCGAAGACTCATGCCATGTGAATGATATTGAGCAGACAGCACTACTATGCAGGTATGTGAAAGCCTGATGGTCTGTTGTCTTAAAACATATGAATGAATGCTCTTTTATTACTACTGTTGATCAGTTAATTAAGACTAAAAGGCTGTTGTAACTGCATTTAAAGGACTCAAATATTTTTGTGGCTACAGACAGCTTTTCTTTCTCCCCAAAAAATAGATAGTAAATGTTGCCAGTCCCTGCTTTAACCATTCTTTGACTATAGTTCGGATTATCTGACGTGGGGTTGTGTGAGGTACTCATGTATAGTATCAGTGTACTGAATCTACTGCAGGTAACACATTGACTATAGATGAGTACCTCACACAACACCATGTCAAATAACCTGAGCTATCACTTTAAACAGCACTTTTGTTGCCCAAGCATAACTAGGAAGTCTGGCTTTCTGTACATCCCCCATCTACCCTGACCACCTCCTTATGACTTGCGTGCTGTTCAAAGCTACAGCACAATAAATTAGAGTAGAAATGTTCTTTCCAGGAGACAGCGTTGTCAGCAGCGCTACCATCAAATGAAAAAGACAAACTTTCCATTCATTAATATTATGGTCAAGTGATTAGCCTTACACTTCTGACAGCTCAGGTACCTGCAGCTGATAACCTTTCATGTACTTCGTGTACCCTTGTCTCCATGGCAAATAGAAAAGCGAGTATATATAAGTGTGTATATATATATATATATATATATATATATATATATATATATAAACACACACTCACACACACTTTCCCCAGGGAAGCCTTCACTTCACTTCCCAATTCACACTTACTTCTGCTTTCTGTCATGTGTGTCTCATTTGTCACAACATTCACATGTTACACTTTACTTCAATTTGATGTGTGAGATGCAGTCAAACCTGAACACCAAACAAGCCCCCCCTCCCAAAAAAAAAAGCCAGAACCATCGTAAACATCTCCCCCACTGTACATTTCACCTCCCCCTCAAACTGATAGCCGTTCTGTAAAGCGCAAACAAAATCAAATAAGAGCTTTGTGTTTTGCTTTCGGCTTACATCCCACAAGTTTCCTACTGGCAGCTTAATGATTACCTTTTTGAAAATGGCAGGGTTAATCTAAACCCAACTTTTTTTTCTTTCTCTTCTCCTCCTCAATCTCCTCCTCTTCTTTCTCCTCCCTTCCTCCCCACACCAGGTGAGCAGTGCCATTTGTCTACATCTTCTTATTGTAAGCATTAATCTTTTTTTTTTTTTTTTTAACTCTGTTCATCTCTGTGTAGTGGTTTTCCAAAAACACAGAGGTGTGCATGGAGTGAGGAACAATCCCACTTCCTTCATGGCCTTCTGTACCCCCCAGAAGGAGCCTTATCTTTGGGATTGTAATGTAATGAGTGGCCCCTTGAAACAAAAGGCCTGACAGCTCTAGCTGCTCTGTGGCTCCCCAGGACCACAGCATTGTTATTAGAATCCCCAGGAGTGTTTGTGCACAGGCACACTCTACCCTTCTGCATCTTTGTGCCAAGACTGATCCAACTGAAATAATACATCTAGCAAAAAATCACCAACTATGGGCTCAAAATGCCATCATAGGCTTGTAAAATGCCATTTCTGGAAGCATTCGTACGTCTGTAAATTCAGTGTGAAGAGCTGTTTTATACATGTGCACGTAAGTGAATTCATCATAGCCTGGGGAGCTGTGGCCCTATTTTAATGTGCTAATGCTGATGGATGACACAAGTCATATGGCTTAAACTTTAGCAGGAGACATCCCAGTGCTGACCTCTCCATCTCCCCCTCATATTGTCCTTGTCCCTGGTGACAATAGGCCACCAGCAGCTCTGACATTCATCACCTGTTTGCTCCACTCATTCATATGAATATGTCACTCAGCTCTGTTCCCTGGCCTGCAGGATGATTTCAGGGCATGGGGGGGGGGGATTCAGACAATGGTGGCATATCAAGAAAAACATCCTCAACACTGAGAAACAATTGTAGGAGATAACAGACCACATCCACATGTTGGATCAATTAAAAACAGAAAGCATTTTGTTATGTGCCACTGAAATCGAGCTTTTCAAAATCTCTCCAAAGTGAATTAATTTGAAAGCACTGAGTTGGAGAGTAGATGGGAAAACAAAGCGTAAAGGTTCATTGTAACATTATCACACATCAGACAAGTCCAGGTAGCTGCAATATTAAGATGCAGACTTTCTAAGCCTAAACACCAATTTGATTATATTAACAAAAAATATTGCTAGCCCTGGTCAAAAGGTTACATTTAAGATTTGCTTTGTTTTATAATGATTTAATTTTGAAACAACATTAACAAACAGACAAATATCAGTGAGGACACCTACATTTCATAATTAGGGAAATGAAGTAAAGGAGCTTTTTTTAAGTCCTGCTATGCCTGCATAGCCAGTGTAGCATTGGCAGCTAACAGCTGTTTACTTACCAGTCTTGCCAAGAGCTCCTGCCATCATTGTGTTTATGAGACACAAAACTATAATACATCCTCAGAGCGGTGTAACGTCTTTATGGCAGACTGAACGTGACAGTGACTTGGTATCGAGAAGTGACGAAATGGGCCAACTGGCCTGGGGCTGGCTGGTTAGCATGCTAGCATTAGTAGAAGAAAAGAAGGAACAGAAATAAAAGCAAAACAAGAGGGCTGCTTTCCACTGCTGGAGCTCTTACTGAGTAAAGGAACAAAGTTTGATGCTGAACTTGCAACATTTATTTTCGACTGAAAAGCAAAAAGCTGTTAATGCTAATGTTGGCTGTATAGCTATAACCCCGACACTTAGGCTACAAATAGCTCCTCTAAAACAGAGGCTTTTAGTCAGGGGCAACAAAACTCAAGTACCCTGGACCAAACAGCCAAACCAAACAAAGAAAAAGCTTGCTCCGTGTTATGTAGCCATGCAGTTATTTTTATTTTTGTTTTCCCAGGTTTTGAGGAATTAGTCTGTGACATTTAAGCCAAATAACTTTCTACCAAAGAAGTAGTTCTTTGTAGATTAAAGGGGTAAAAGGTGCGCTGTACTTTTACTTGTTTTTATTTTTAATGGTTTAACCGCCATGAGCAAAATTCCACTCACTTTGATTGCACCTATAGAAAATGTGTGTAATGTGGACAGTGACTAGTGTTTGATTGTAGATGGCAAGTGTGAAGAAGATGATGTGAAATCACTAGTGTGGCTTAACACAAGCATTTTTCCAGCTCCCCATATCTGAAGACAAGGCCATGGAACAGTGATAATGAAAGAAATCAGTTGTTTAAAGCTGTATGTCTCACTGCCTCTCCAGTATGTTAGGTAAATATTTTATATCTACAAGCTTCTACATTTTGCGAGTGACACTCTTTATGAGCTACTGAGCCACTCACTAACGTGATTTTATGTGTGTGTGTGTGTGTGTGTGTTAGACAAGTGTGTGTGTTGGGGGCTGCTTTGTTTTGCTAGCTGACAGCTCCCCTCCCCATGTTGGGCCTGGCAGATGTAGAGGTGTCACCATGTTGATTAATTGTTTACGGTCACCTGTCTGCGTGGCGGCCTGTCTGCCATGTCGCCGTGTGCTAGGGGGATTTAGGGTTGTGGGGTCGCAGCGAAAAGGGGAGGGGCGGAGGGGGGCATCAGAAAAGGTGAGGGAAGGGGAGATAACAGAGGGACGGTGTGTGGGACCTTGTGCTCGTGTAAATGATGCCATGCTATCAACCCGGCGTCTTCAGCTGTGTCTGTCTAAACAGCAGTGTGGTCATGTCGAACACGAATCACAGCTAGCCGCGGCCTGGCAGGGCCCTGCGTTCTGTTGCTGTTTCCTGCAGCTCATAGTGCCGCTCTCTGCAGAGGGAAAAGAGGAGATGAGCAAAATTTACAGTGAGAGAGAGAATGAGAGTGAGAGAGATGTAGAAGTTTCTTGGATTTCCTCTTTTCAAATAGATGGTATTTAGCACAACTTCTCCTGCTGGGTAAATTAAAACCCCTGATGATTGTGTGTTGTTTATCCAAAAAGAACTGGGGCCTCTCAAGTGTTGTGAAGAAATTTGTAATTAAGATTTTAAAAGCCAAAAAGAAAAAAAAAAAATTAGCCAGCAGTCATTGCAGCAGTAACTTGTAGTAGTGGCGTGAGCTCTGTGATACTCACATTGCTAAGTGGTTTGAGCAAAGAAGTTAAGCTCATTTAAATGAGATCGAGATTCGTTGAGCAAAGATTTTTGATCTTTTTTGGTTTTCTCTATTGCTTTTCTGTCTCTATTCTGTGCTTTTTAGTTGGAGGATATTAGAGACATGACATGAGGAGGCTTGACAGTACTGTTCAGTACCATAGTTTGCTGTGCCCTCATGTAGAGAGAAAGACGCACTGGACCTCTGCATCATTGAGAACGCATATCCTATTCAGTTTGAATGTCGTTTGATTTAGCCCATATTATCCAGTACTTACTTATTCATAGGCCACTAGGTTTTCTTCCCTTCCATCCATTCAAATCAATATTGTAGAACCCAGTTGTGAGTGTGGGTTGGGGTTTTCTTCAAAGTGGCAATTCTTCCAACCATCTGCGCCTCTCTCTCTCTCTCTCTCTCTCTCTCCCTCTCTCCACGTTTTCAACCCGCCCTTAGTAACAAGCCACGGAGCACCAATCTGTGCCGTGATTCGGCCAAGCCCTGCCTGCCGACTGGGAAGGAACATCATCAAAACTATTCTGTGTTGCCATGGAAATAGAGACCTCAATAAGTTCATCTTTTTCATGTGTGTTTTTTCGGGGCTTGCTTGGCATTTGGTTGGTTGTTTGGTTGGTTGGTTGGTTGGATGACTGGCAGAGCTGCAAGCTGTTTCCCCCACAGCGCTCTCTCATCCCGCTTATTTATTTAGTCATCAAACATCAAGAATAATCATTTTTCCAGTCGTCATTCTTGTCGTGTAGCACCGAGATGTGTTTTCCGTCTGCATGGATTTGTGTACAGTATATATGTACAGGTATGCGCATTACAGCGTGTGTATTGTTGCACTGTAATATTTAGAAGCAGGTGGATGCTTTTGTGAGGCTCCTGCTAGTGAATTTGAATAAGAAGGGTAAAAATGCTCAGCTGGATGAATGGAAGGAAAATGGGTCAGCAGAATACATTTGCTACAAACAATATGTGTGATAGATGTTTCAACATATAGGTTATATTGCTCAATTTTGCCTGTGCTGTGTGCATTTGACTGAGTGCACCATGGCGGCAGCGCATGCATTCAGCATTGATGTCTTATCAGTGTTGTATCAGTAAGTAGTAGTAGTAGTAGTAGTGGAAATGGGTCCTTTGAAGTAACTGGATCTCCCTCTTACACAAGGAGAATACCAATGTATGTTAGGCGTGTCAGTATATACAGTGTGTGTGTATGTGTGTGTGTGTATGTGTGGGAGAGAGAGAGAGAGAGATGAGAGGAAAGAGAGAGACAGGAGGGATGTGTTATAGGCATGTCACAGCGATGTATGATACAGCTTGATCAGATGGGTTCCAAGAAATTCTCTTTGATGTTCATATTATTCATGTGAACTCTGTGAGGTAGTGAACGCTCGCTCTCAGGGGGGGAAACGTGAGCAATGTCTCCCGTTCAAGCCCTAATTCACGAAGAAGAAGGAAAAAAAAATCACTGCAACAACCAAACTGATCTTTCCAGAAAAAAAAAAAAACAGAATTTGGGGAGGAGTACCGAGTTCAGGGTGGGCTGGAACAACTATATTCCATGTAATTGGACAATTAAAGTGATATCTTGGCATCTCTTGCTGCCTGCTCTGAGGCAGAGGAACGAGAGCTCGTAATGTATTCTGACCCTCATCTCAATATGACTGTGGAAAATAATGCAGCGTAATTCTACGTGTCTGCATGTGAGTTTGTCTGTGTGTGGTGAAGCGAGCACGTTTCGTGGCCTCTGTGCTGCTTCGCAGTGTTAATGGGATTCAGTCAGAGATGAAAAGCTCTGATAGGGTTCTGTGGATTATTGCAGCAAAGAAATGGAGAGCAGTCGTGGCCAATTAGATTCTGTAAAGTAACATGAAATACTATGAATGAGTTTCTCGTCAGGAAATTCATTGTTAAACTCAAGACTTTTTTTTTTTTTTTATCATGACATATGGAGAAAACACGGTTGCTTATGTGTGTACTAGCTCGTGAAGATGGTCAGATCAACACAGCATCAATTGAGATATCAAGTTATTTAAAAGGGGAATTTCTCTCATTCCTTATCTTCCAGCTGTCATTAATAAAATGAAAGAAAATTGAAATCATGTTCAACATCACTTTTAATCCTCTGATGCACAATCCAGCCAAGGTGAAGAGAAGCTGGTAGGCAGCTTGTGAGGGAGATAGAGAGAGAGAGTGTGTGTGTGTGTGTGTTCTTGCTTATCTGCTTGTAATCAGTACTCCACTTCCATTTCCAAAGCTGACCCTAACTAGATGTGGCTGATATGGCGGGCTGCTGGATGCATCTGGATGCCAGGCCTATTGTACTGCAGAGGAGAAGGGATGAGAGGGGAAAAGAGAGAGGGTAGGCGAGAGGAGGGAGAGAGGGGTGAGTTTGCTTGAATCTCTGAGGGCTGGCTAACCCCCTGCTCCTTTCCTGAAATGGAGATGTTATTACATTAGCAGCTAAAAGGGTTTATTCACAGTTAGTGCAGTTTAGGCATGCAAATGGAGGATTTCAGTGTGCTGTGTTGCCTGGAGGTATAGGACAGAAAGCACAGGAGATTTGCAAGGATTAGTTCCACAGGTTCCTTTTATTATGGAAAGAACCCTTCCTGAATGAAAGGGGGAGGAAAGGTGAGTTGAGGAGAAAGCACTGAAGAGAGGCAGTGAGGGAATTTAGGAGGATGTTTTTTTTCTCTCTCTCTCTCTCTTTCTCTCTTCACCACATTAGCCCAGTTGTGAGGTACGTGAATGATTTTTGACATCTTGACTCTCACATGTTCTGAGGTTATGCACACAGAGCTGTTTTTTTTTCCCCCTGCCTCCGGCTGCCATAACAGTTGGTAAACAGTATGCAACCCCTTGCCTGCCCTCCTTGAAGGGTGTGTGTTTCTGTGCAAGCATGTGTACTGTGATATGTCTCACTAAACCCGATCCTGAAGCCCGCTCTGGAATAAGCGATGGTTATGATGATGAGGCCTTTTGGCAGATTTTACAGTGCACACTGCTCAGTGCACATGAAATGGAGGGTGGCGACCCATTCAGATCACTCATGTTGTGGGCGCATGTCTGAGAGACTGTGGTGCTGCAATCTGATATGCTTGAGTTGTAAAGTTAAAGCCTTCATTATCTCGGCACGAGGCATAAGGTGTCACCTTCACTGGACCTGACACACACACACACACGCTCCCTTAACCATGGGAGACTACACACACACACACACTCAGGCGTACACAACTCAAGCCGTGGGAGACAATGTTGAGAGATGAAGGCTTTGAGGAAAAGATAGACAGTAAGACTCAGAATTAATTGTTGATGGAAGAGCCAAGGTCAGCCCGGCTTGGGCTTGCTGTAGTGGACAAGGTGATGGGTCCTGTTGGAAGTAAAAGAGGACACACACACACACACACATAGGGAGGGCCAATGGCAAATGATTCAGGTCTGTTGTTCAGCAGGGAGGAGAGAGTGATGGTAAAAATGAAAGTGGAGATTGATGGGACCATGTGTGTTTCAGTCAGACTCTATGTGATGTCACCTGCCATCAATTCTTCACTCAAACCATTTCCTCAAACTTTTTTTTTCTCTCTGGTGCCTTCAACAGGTTAGTGGAAAGTGAAAGTGGATACTTCATTAAGTGGAATGAGGATCTTTTATTTTGAAAATGAATGCCTACTGTAAGCAAAGTCTTCAAACCCAGACTACAGAAAACAGTTTTTTCAAACTGCAGTTAAAATGCCTGACAGGGGCTGCATGTGTGTGTTTCCTGGTGTACATATGTATATGTGTGTGTCCTCAGTAAGCTGAGCAACAGCCCTTGAGGTGAAGTGGCCTCTTACACTCTGTTTTCAGCTGGAGACATTGCATAAGAAAAGAAAGTGTGAGGCGTTGAATAAAAGCTCTCTCTTCTCTGGACCAACAGCAGTCATCCGTCTTTTCGGGCAGAGCGGCTCTTTAATTGTCCACATTTGGATGCTTTAACACTTGTGCTGTTAACAGCCATTAACCATGAGTGTCCTCACACAACTGTGAAGGAGGGGACAAAGAGTACGAGCACACAAACCGGTGATGGTTGTGTGAGACACACACACAAACAGGAATTAGCGTAATCAAACCCAGTAGATATCTTTCACATGCCGTCTGTTAACGACACAAAGAGACACTCAATGGGCAACGCTGTCTTGTAGCAACATTGTGCTCTGTTTCTAAATCTGTCCAGTTTTTCATTCTTTCACTATTCAGATTCTCTCTTTAGTGAGTATGGTCTTACAGAACATAATAACAAAACAACAACGGCTACTTCACCCCGATGACAGTTGTAAGAATTAACTTCATTTGACCAGGTTTTGTAAGATCTGTCTTATGAATGGACTTTTGTTTAAGGAGCTCTGAGCATTAAAAAGTAATGCTCAGTAATGCTAAACTTTTCCTCAATATTGGGAATACTGTCTTTAGATAAAATGGTCTCTAAAAAATATGTTGGTAGGAGGCAGCAGGAATCTCAGACGTGGATATCTCAAAACATAAGTGAATAAAACCCAAACTGTCTGCATTTTTTGTAATTTAGCTGAACTGATTCTACAAATTCTTTAAGCGTGTGTCAGTGTGTACATGCGTATTTACTTTCCTCAGTACGTTTGTGTACAGGTTTCTTTAAAGGATGAGGCTAGCATTATTTTATGATTATAAAAAAAATTACAACAATGAATTTATCCCGACAAATATTGTCATTGTTAGCAAAAGCCTGATATATACTTTGTGTGTTGAATATTGGAAACACATAAGAGAGTCATGCAGTTACACTCAGTGACATATTCCTTCACTACAATGGGGAAAGTCAGTGCAGTTTATTCCTCTCAACACTGTAAACACAGAGCTGCAGACCTGAGCAGCCACAGAGCAATTCAGAATAAACTACACGAGCCACGGTCGTTGTAATAAAGGAGGAATAAAGTGTGCTTAACCATTTCGGATGGCTGTGGATTTCTGTAGTACAAAAGCTGCTGCCAAACAACAATACTAGCGCTGGTGGTTCTGATCTATTCAGGGATTTACAGTCCCTCTCTCAACCACTTACAGTATCTCTGTTGAGTTTGACAAGCACGTCTTTTTCTAGAGTTTGCAATTCAAGAAAAATGCCCCTCTCAAGTTTTGATTTTTACAATTATTTGTGCTGCTTTTACCCAAATTTAAGGTGCCATAAAAACTGACAAAGACACAGGGTGGGGCGGCGGAGGAAACAATATCAATCACTGTGTATGTTGTGCGTTGCTATTTTATTCCTGCACCCATCACTCCTTCCTCCCTTCCAGCATGCATGCACATACTTACAAGCACACACACAAATCATGGACACACTTTTTTTGAACACACACTCCCCAGCCCAGTGCCCTGGGCCTGGATCCAGTCATAACAATAGTGGAGCTGCTCCCCCTGCTGCTACTAGATGGAAACTGCCTCTGGGCCTCAGATCATTCTCTGAGCTCTGTGAGTGCCTGTACATGTAAGGGTGGGGGGTGAGGGGGTGGCGAGTGTGTGTGTGTGGGGGGGGTGGTATTGCGTGCTTGTTTGCATGTGCCAGCGAGCGCACACGTTACCCAGCTCTCCATCCCATCACATTACACAGTAGGTCTATTCTGCTGCATCCTGCCACAAATATGTATGTGACCTCACCTTCCATTCTCTCACCCCTGTGCCGCTCGGTAACAACATCACCAGCATCTGCTAGCGATTGTTTGTGGCGGCTGACTGTTACTCAGTCTAGCTTCTTTCTTGTCTGCCCATCCCGCTATAAAAGTCTAATGATCTTATGTGTTTTCTTTTTTTTTTTGTTTTTGCATGACTGTGAGTATTCTTTGTGTGTCTGTCTACATACACACACACACACACACACACTGCACAGGATGGTTTCCGTAACTCACATAAGGGACAGTTTTTTGCTAAAATTAGATGATGAAGCAAAACCGGACATTTTCACTACATATAAAAAATGAACCTCAGTAACACTTAGGGCATGGAAAATCCAGCACTGAACGGGATGTTTTTCGTAAAAGTCATTAGAAGACATCTCTTCCTCATTTTCTTTTCCGTTTCTCGTTGCTGCCCACTTCCAGAACGTTCTAAGCACTGATTGTCATTTACATTTTATCAGCCATATGCTCACCTGTCATGTTCACATGACCAAGTGATCAAAGGCATGTCTTTGGTTTAATTGTTCCCCACTGTTAGGCTTCAGCCAGAAAGGACTCTCTCCATCTTCAGCAGGTGGCATGCACGTGTGTGTGTGCATGTGAGTGTGTGTTTGGAAGCATGCTTGTGAGTGCATAATATTGCACAGTGCAGCCTGTAAATATGAGGACAGTGTTGTTTGACTCTTGAAGTCTCATGTTTTATTTGAAATTGTGTGCTGCAGCACAGAACCAGTACAGTGAAAGGATTTCCTGCCTGCCTGCACAGCCTCCTTACACATCTGAAGTAAGAAAATCTTTAAATTATTCTGATCAGCTTGGTTTTTGCATGTTGTAGTTTGGGGATTAATCCTCACTGTGCTGTAATTCTGAGCTGTGGTTACTTTTCCTGGTGTGGAGTAGAGAAATAGAGGCCAGTGCCTTGAGTCATTGCTCCGTGACAGTGCTGGGTGAGTGTGGGTCAGGGGGAGGGTGTGGAGGGCATTGGATTGGGTACATGCGCTGGGGGTGGGGGTGACATGGAGGCTGACTGGAAAGGGCGATGAGGAGGGGGCTCGGGGAAAAGGCTTTAGTTGGAAAAGGGGCTTTGACCGGGCAGAGAGAGATTCACATTGATTGGGTTTTAATTTGGTGGAGCCCCCCCCCTTTCAAACCCCTTCACTGAGCTCCACCCATCCCCCCATCCATCCAAATCCCTCAAACCCAGCACCCCAGCCCACCATTGCCCCACCCCCTCCCCTTCCTGTCCCGATATGAGAGTGAGTGAGGAGTTGAGGAGTCGGGGTGGTCTGTGTGGTTGGTCAGAGCCAGCTGATAGGAGCAAACTAAACTCAGCAGGCCTGTTGTTTGTGTTTACTCTGTGTGTGTGTGTGTGTGTGTGTGTGTGTTTCATTCAGCTGAACAGAACAACCCCTATGTTGCTTCACATGTTGCAGCAGCTTTAAAGAGTTTCTATAAAAACACAATCAATCATGGTCGACTTTCACAGGTGGTCTAATCACACCCCCGTTTCTCTTTCTCTGCTCGAAATTTACATTTTATCCTTCTTCTCATTATTTTATAAAATTTTACCTCATTTACCTGAAAATCTGGTGATGAAAGAGCACTAAACAATTTGAATGCATTCAAAGATGAAGTCTCCCCTCCAGTGTTTGCTTTAGGAATCTAATCTCAGCCCTAATCTCTGACAAGTTTTCTTTTTCTTATCTTAATTTCCAGGCTCAAAGAGGACGGAGGTAGAGGTCTGTTCTTAATTAGGTTAGTTATCTCTGCACCAAAAGGATAAAGTTCTCTCACCGGGACTGTTTCAAATTAACCTAATTGGATTTTTAGCAGAAACTCAGCAAATAGTCAGGGTTAAATAAAGAGAGGGATATAAAGGAGGGAGTTGGAGTGAACCGAGAATAAAAGCCGTTTGGAGGGTCACGTTCAAGGTTCTACTCTCTACTCTCTCTTAACAAACAGCAAAGGAACGCTTCGGGCCTGCTTCAAGGACAGCTGGTCTGGCCAGGGGCACGGGAGGCCTGGGCTGGGGCCCCGGCTCAGGCTGAGCTAACAACAGGAGAGAGAGAAGGAGAGAGGGCTGAGGCCAAGCAGCTTACAACATCCACGCACATTTTTATGCCATTAAAAAGCCAGTCCATACTGAAAAGCTAAAAACAGCACGAAAACAGATGAATGTCTTTCTCTACCCCTTCATTCGGTTAGCAAACAACCAAACGCTGCATTACAGATATAATCTTGAAAGGTACGGTTGCTCCCTTGGTCTCAGGAGGTTAAATGCTTTGAAATGTACTTGTTCTTTTTGAAATATTTTTCTATTTCTGTAATGGGATGACCTCAGCTGCTATCTGTTAACCAAGGCATAGAGTCATTTCCAGAAGAGAGGGCACTGAGATTAATTCACTTTTTCACACATAGTGTGGACATGGTGTAATTCATGGGCAAAACTTTTGCTGCATTACTTTTGCCAGGACAGGACGCTATGCCCAGCCATCCAACAGCTGCAAAGGGGCACTAATCTGTTGCTGCTCACTGTTCTCCCTTCACCCTCCGTTCAAATGAGTGACTTCTGGCCTCTGGTAATGTGCCAGTGTGTGAAGCTGTATCATGGGCATACAGGTTCATCTGAGAATGCTGTTTGTGTATGACAAAGACGTCCGTCTGCACATTCGGCGGTTTTCAGCTCACTTCTATAAAACAGCACGTCCACACCGAAAAGTCAAACAGGAAAACAGCTAAAAATATTTTTCTTCGCCCCCTTTCAGTTGGCACAGAAAATTAAACCTACATTCTGCACAATCTGTTTTCTTTTTATATAAGATGCTGTATGAGTTCTGTGTTCAACGACTACACTTTTAATTAGAGTAAGAAAGTGGCAAACAAACAAAAAGCGTATGTGAATAACCCTGCTGGAATTTGGATTTTTTTTTCCTAGCTATATCAAAAGTCACAGGAAATATTAATAAGCTTTTTTCCCCTTTGATATTCGAATGTTATCAAATTAGCACTTCCTAAAGAAGCAGGGGCTGCATTAAGAATCCCAAGTTCCCCACCAAGCTGAAGTGTGAAAATATTCCAGGGGGCAGTTTGATTATTATAAGGGCTAGAGAATAAAACTATTCCCCTTGTTCAAGTCTCTCAGGGTGAATTAATTAGGAAGAGGAGCAGTGAGACGTGTGCAGCAATCTACAAACCAGGTTAATGTTAATCACAGGTGAAATGTATATCATTTACACCATACCTTCCACAAGATGAGTTGCAATTTGAAAGCAAGGAAAATGAAATGAATCGTAATGATTTTGATGATAGAGGCAGGAGGAGAAATGGATAATGACACTGATAGAGTCTGAATTAGAAATAAGCAATATTTCTTCAGAATAGCATGTGGAATGAATATAACAACTAAAAGTGAATATAGTTCATTTTGCTGACTGGCTCAGTCCATTGTGTGCTGTAGTGATGTATAGATGAGTTAATCAAGAGTATTGATTGCTGCAGCTATGATGCCGAGTGTGGATTTTTAATTAGCGCATGCTTGAGTGTGTTAAAACTCCTGCTCTCTGTCTGAGTGGAACCAAGTGGAACTGAGCACGTCAGCTGAGAACACAGCTCAATGCCGCCAACCCCCCCCACCACCCCCCAAACACTGCTCGCACCAGCACCATGGCTGCCTCCACTCCTGTTCCAAACCGTGGATTATCTCCCCATCTCCCACTCTCTCTTACTCGAAACTAGGCCGCCATTTTAGGCCTGCCCAGTCCCTCCTGCCCTTCATTTTGAGTTGGAACTGGGCCCACTGTAACTCGCTGTGTGTTCAAACAGTTGTCCTTCCCTGAAGGTCCCTCTAAGGGGAGCTCCTTTCGGACCCCCACAGACACTCATTCTCAGAGCTCATTTCATGTATCGCATCTCTTTATAAATATTTCACAGTTGTGTGATCAAAGCCCACCTCCGTGAGCCCCTGTTTGGCTAATTGCTTTGGCTGATGTATGGTATATTCAAGGCTTTTTATGTCCTCTACAGTGAGCTAGGTCTGCACAGAACTGCCTTTACAAAAAATTATGGTTCACATGCATTTGACTGTTTCATAGCTAATAGTTTTTAGGAGGTGAGAATTATAGTTCTTGTTTTCTTTGTTGGGACTTAAATAGTAAAGATCTTATATCAGAAAGAGTCTTTCCAGCCACATGTGAAAAGGTGTCACGAGTCTACATCACAATCGTGTATTTGGATAACACTGCCAGTCCATCAGTGTGTGTGTTCCTGGTCCCTGTGCTGTCCACCTGTCTCAATAGTGCATTTGTCCAGCTGCAGATAGCAGCAGACTGCTGTCGAACCACTGCTTATTTTCCCCCTCAGAGGCCCACCCTGGTCTGCACAGGACGGCCTGAAATTAACTGCCCTGTCACAAGTCATTCCTATATGGCGATTCTTCTCTCTATCCCTTCTTCTGCACGGTCCTCCCTCTTCGCTGTGTGTGTCAGTCAGTCAGTCAGTCAGTCAGTCTGTGGTCCAGGAATGCCCTCTCTCCCCGCTCCCATTGATTCCTCAGCCTGCGGAGCAATGAAACAGCCAGACTGCCTCGCCAGAGCTTTGCTGCTTTTCATGTTCCTTAAGTGCTTGGCTCTGTTCACTAAACTCCCCATCTCTGTTTGTTTTGAATCACTCAACAATCCAATCGGGCTTTGTAGTGGAAAAAAAAAACCCTTTTATCAATTACTCAAGCCTCCCGTTTTAGTTTTGCAGATTCGGGTGTGTATGTGAAAGTCCAGACTCTTGCCAATATTTGCCCTGCCCTTTCGGCTCTGCAATTCTTCTGCCTCCCTCTTCCCACACCAGTAGATCCCTGTGGTCCAAAGACAGTCATTCCTCCTGATTAGGCCTTGTGTCAGTTTAACCATCCTTATCGGTGCAAATTTTCATTATGCAGATGAGGGAGGGCCAGTAGAGCATCACACACTGGGCAGGAGAGGGTTCATGCTGCTGTTGTGTACCACTCTGTTTGGCACCCTTGCAGCTCTCCACACACGCCACCTTCCCCAGCACACATTTCCTCGCTGCAGTCTGTCACATTTCTTTCCAGAGAGGACACGCATGCATGATGAGATCACACACCGGGCCCTGGGGCCAGTGTTTATTATGTATAAGTGGATTTATCCTCTAGGTGCCTGGTGTCCAGGTTGGAGAAACCATAGAACCAGGGAGAGGCTCAGCATTTGTCAGTGGCTGGCCAAGGGGTGGAAGTAGCGGGCGGGGGCTGGGAGCTTCACTGCGCGGCAGAGGCCTGGTTCAGGCCTGGTTCATGTGCTCTGTGGGCTCCCAGGCTGGTGTGCTAGCTCTCAATCTGGCTCTGCTACAGACAAGCCTCCTGTGGAGGTCAGCTGTGCCGACAGTGAAACAGAGCAGAGAGGGGAGAAACGTGTTGAACAGCACACCTGTCCTCACCACTGAGCAGGGAGTACGGCCCCTACAGCACACCTATGGATAATGTGCTAGGCAGCTCATCTTTCTGTTCATTCTGTTTGCCTTTCTTTCTTTCTTTCTTTCTTTCTTTCTTTCTTTTGCTTTTTGAAGACCTGTGTTTTTCGGTGAGCAGATGGAAAGATTGAGGATATAGCTGCGGTCTAATAAAATGCCTGTCTCCATAGAGTAGACAGCTGACGCCATGGTTTGAGCTGGTCTTTGCTCCCCTGCTGGGTGTATTGATAAGCAGCACTGAACCCTGCGGTCAGTGTTTAATTGCATTATTTGGAGTCCTCTAGTCACTCTCCTCTTTCCTCCTTGATAGGAGGGGAGAACAAGTGTTTACCGATATGGAGAAGCAAGGATCAAAAAGATATGCTGAGGCAGGGAGAGCAGCCTAAGACTGGGGAACTCTAAGTATGATATTGATGGATAAGTGAAAGCCTCAAACCTATCGCGCCAGCTAATCCTGTAGCTATCGCAGTCATGCTATTACAATGGAGGGAAGGCGGATGGCCGGAGCGTGATGGGGGCCTCATCTTCATTCAGGTCTGACTTCACCGACCTCCCAGAAAATCTGTGGAAATCTATGACATCATTGTTCGAGCTAGCTTTTATCTTGTTGTGGCTTATCGTGCCCACTGTTCCAGACATTCACACACACACACACACACACACACGTCTACAGAGGAGACTTCCAGCAGAGTGGATTAAAACAGCCTGCACACTTTGACAGACCTCATTGGGCCCCAGCGTCTGCTCTGAGCTCTGATTGGGGACCTTGTTGCTTCTCTGGTAGCTGACACACGTAAAGCAGAGCAACACCAAAACATCACAGTCTAAACATTATCTGTTCATCAGAAATGACCAAAAACCATCAAAACACTAAAATCACTGTGTCACAAGCACTTAATGTTAATGCTGAATCTACACCCATTACAGAATAGTGCATTAGGACTGAAACCCTCTTTAGCCCCTGAGACTCTTGTCTAGGTCCCATAGGTGGTGGGTGGTGGGGCGACACTGTTCCACACATAAAAAAGGAGGTTAGAACAAGTTGCCATGGTTGAGCAGTGATGTAAACCCTTTCTTCCCTTCACCTCTGTACCCTTCCTCTCGAACTGATGATGTGTTTTTGTGGTGGCATCTGAAAGTCGCTTTGTCCACACACCATGCTCCCCCACGCCCTGGACCCTCTATCTATACACACATACAAATGTGCACGCACATATGCCCCCCCCCCCCCCCCCCCCCCCCACACACACACACACAGGCACACAGGGGTCAGAGGGAAGACCATTCATTCGAGTCTAGCCAGCTGCACCCTCTTTCACCTGGTGCCCAATCATGAATAGTCCCTGGAACCTAAGAAAGGACCCACACCAAGTATGACACACACACACACACACACACACACACACACACACAAAAACACACCAATCCGTTTCTCAAAAATGCCTTCGGTGTCTGCGGCAGTTGCCCAACACACCTGCTCAAATAGTCAGATTGCGCGTTTGTGTGACGGCGTGGAAGAGCTCCTCATTATGGCGGTCATTGTACATGTGCTTCTTTTCGGAGGAGCTGGGCTGGAAAGCCGACTCACTGTGGCATAGAATGGTGGCCATCAAGTTCATTGTACAGTCTCCAACAAATCCGAAGGCATAGTGTGCTCACACATGCACACATTCACACTCGAATGCTGCACATGACATGAAGCATGTCGCCACTTCCTGGAACCCCACATTTCAAGGATATCAGGGCTAATTACATCATCATTAACTCAAGCATATGTGCTCACACATCTGTGTGTGTGTGTGTGTGTCAACTTTTAATGAGGGCCCTTAGACAGGGCTCATTGAACCTTTGGTCCACTGCTGAATGCCTCACAGTTCTGATGCAGGCCAGTGCTCGTCAGAGCCGCACAGGAACAAACACTGTCCTCTATCAGATTGCAGAAGCACATGCGCATGGACCAGACACTGAAGACACAAAGTGATGAGCATTGATCCCAAATGATCTTGAAAGTCATGTATATGTGCATTTTTCTATGTCTGTTATGTGTGCATCTGCATTCTAACTGTGCGTGTGTGTGTGAGAGAGAGAGCGAAAGAGAGTTCTGGGGTCAGCGAGGAGTTCAGTGTGTCAGAGGTCTCAGAGCCACGGCTCTTTGATTCCACTCCCTTGCGGCTCGGAGAATTTCCTCTCCAGTTTCCCAGTGCTGAGCCCACGCTGGGCAAGGAGAGCCGCGCCAGGAAAATTTATGTTGATGTCAGCAATGAAAACACCACCACCCCTCCACCACGTCTCACAATATTTGTCAAACAGCAGTCTGTCCATTCTTTCTCTCTCTGCCTTCGTTCTCTTCTTTCGCTCTAAATATTTCCATTCTTACTGATGTATGTTTCTGAAATCTTAAATCCATGTTGGCGAGAGGTTTCACACTTCACATGGCTTGTTGTCTCTGCGGGGACTTTTGGTAACACAGCTCTCTATTGGCCTCCTCAGGGGCTGGGCCATTTTGGGAGTGTCTTTTAAGGTGTAATCCACACATAAGGCTCCCTAAGGCTCCTGTGCGTGGAAGGCAAATCCAAAATCATAAAAGAATCACAAATACAGCAGTCAGATTAAAAACTTACCTGCTACAGATGTTTTCTGATTTTATGTAATTATATCATTTCATGTATGAAGTTTCTGAGATGAGGGCAGACATAATGTTTACTGAGATCATTGAGCTAAATGAATTTCCATGTGGTTGAAATGTGGAAAATCATTACTGCTTTTGTGCTGAATGGTTGTACTGCACCCAAAGTGACGTGGTATTCACCGCGCTGTGTCCCATAGATGTTTTTCGTGTGTTTGGTCACACCTGGAGAGTGCGGGTCACTGAACTGAAGAGCAAGAGCCACATTGCTTGAGCATATCACATATATAACATAGTGCAAAAAAAAATACAAAACACATTCTCTCCATTTGTCACTTGGGTATGTGAGCGAGAGGGTGTTCCTCTGGCGTACGATCTGGAGATAGTGAGCTGCAGGTGCTCTGGCCCATGCAGAGACAGGTTTGTAGATATGACACACTCCTCGGTGCGTTTTAACCACCGTCTTTCTCTGGTGTATTGTGTGTCGCTTTTTCAGGAAGAAAGGTAAATCTTTTATCTTAGCTGAACTGTCAACCTAAGCAAAATGAAAGCAGTCAAAGGTACAGCGCCCCCCTTCTAGGCTGAGGGATCTGGTTGTCAATGCAGGAGTACGCACACACACACACACATACATGGTTTGTCCAGTTAGTGTGGGTATTGTAAAGTCCCATTGCCTGAGGGTCAGTGATAACACTCAGCGCTGATTCTTATTGGCTGAGAGATTTACAGCCTCTCATGACACAGAAAAGACAAGCAACATGTGGCGATCTGTGCATTCTTGTGTGTGTATGCATTTGATCGGGTTTAAAGTATTAGTGGCAAAGCTGGATGAGATATTTCTACGGACTGTTGTGGCTGACCTTTTAGGTGCTGGCCTGTTGCTTTATGGGGGATCAGCATTTTCAGGCATGCAGAATCTTCCATCTTGAAGAAAAAAAAAAAAAAACTTCAGTAGGGAAGAGGAGACAGGTGAAGCTGAGAGATGTGTGCACATGTGTGTCTTGGTCTAAAAAGGATTCAGTCCAGCAAGAACCCTGCCTTGCTCCACCCTGTCTCCTCTGTTCCACATACTCACACAAACACACGCACAACAACTCTTGGTAGTCGTTTATGCTGGGCCAGATTTGGACTGGGGCCATGCCTTCAGGCAGACTTAGTCCCTTGATTCCCAGCCCTGTCCCACTGGTTTGCAACTCAGCCCCAGCCTCCCTCTACTGGGGGGCAGGCAAAATGGCTTGAGCTGTTATCTGGAGCTAAATCACCAGATTGCCATGCTTTTGCTGCATCTGTGTTGATATTGTTACTGGTGGAATGTAGAATAATGTGGTATACACACAAGGCTGACACAAACATGATCCAACCTTGTGCCATCAATGACCGAATCTGTGTCTTTCTCTGATGTATTTTGCATGTCTACATGCTTTGACTTTGAAGCTCCTTCTTTGCATGTCTCCTATCCATAATTCATGTCATCTGCAATCTTAAATGCGTAATCTGCATCATTTTCTTTTGTAATCTTTCGAGTAGCTACATTTTTTTTTCATAGATTAAGATATTATTGCCCCTCCTTCTTGAAAATTCAATCATTAATTTAGCCATCATGAAAACATAAATTTGTCTCTTTGCAGGAAAGCCGCTTGTTGCAGATATGTGAAGGTACAATTTATGAAAAGTCTCCTTGACAGTAGACATGACAAGCGAGCATTCTAGTCACGTTTTCTTCGCCTCCTGCATGGCATCTATCCATCATCTCATTGGTTGGCATGCCTGGCTCCTGCCATCATCACCATGGCAATGTGAGTGTCCTCCCGGTAGCCATCACCATGGCAATGGGAGTGTCCCCCAGCAACCATCAGCATGGGCCGAATGTAAGCCTCTTAACCAGGATCACCATAGCAATATGTGCCTGCTGAAACACTGGGCCATGGTATGTCTGTGGGCATGTGTGTGTCGAAAAGAGGCAGAAATTATAGCTGTGATATGAGCTGTGTCATTAGGTATTGGTGATGGATTTTTTTCCCTCTCCCTCAATCTCTCTCTATAATGCACTCTTCCTCTGTCACCGTCTTTTTCTGACACCGTTTTTCACATCTCACTGCATCAGCGTAGTGGGTGGGTGCCGTGATGCTGCCCTTGTCCTAAGTGGGGCCCGGCAGGAGGCTTACATGGCACCGACGGAGTCGCAGTCCATCCTATCCCGCTGCTGAATACTCTGGACCCCTCTGGGAGCTCACCGGCCCTGTATGCCTGGGACATCATCTAGTGTCGGTGCCCTGACACACAAAAGTGAAAGCTGACAAAACTACAGGGGGTGAATTTAGGAGGGGGCCTGGTGGAGAGAGAAGCATGCCACTGCCCTGGCAAGGACATGGATGCACGACACACCACAGCGACACCCTCGTAAACAAACACTATCTCTCACATACACACATATTTATACAGTGCACACACTCTCATGTGCAAAATGCGCCGTTACACTTCTGTAAAGACTTGCACACATGCACACGCACACACACAGACAGAGTTAATTGTGCATATTCATGAGTGTACATACAGGGTGTTCCGTTTCGCAAGGCTGGCTTTTATTGTTTCCCTGGTGTGTACAGTGTATGTGTGTGCACTGACGCACATGGGCATGTTTATATAAGTGTGTGCATGTGTGAAAGTGCATGTCTCTGTGTGGGTGTGTGTGTGTGTGTGTTTGTGCATTTAGCTAAAGAGCCTGGTGGGTATCAAGAAGCATAGCTTTAAGGTATGATATGTTAATAAAATGTGTCAAGATGTCTGGAACCCTTTCTCTCTTTATAAACAAACTTACAGCCTGAGCGCTGCTAATTAGCAAGCCCATCTGTTCAGTTTAGCAAAGTTGTTGAGATTTACCATGGAAACTGTAAAAAGATAAGCTCACTTCGACATGGCAGATGACAAGTGTTAGAAATACCAAATTCAATTCCCCAGCCTGCAGTCTCTTGTTCTGTCTCTTATTCAATTACTTGTCCGTTAATATATTTATTTATTTATTTTATTTGCAAATGAATGATTTTTTTTTCTTATGTTAAGACGACCGCACTGGCACACTCGTGCGCCAGCAGGACCGCGGTGTTCGCTGAGGCACACAGCATATGAAGATACAGGGTAACATTCCCCTAACAGCATCATCCAAAGCTGTGGCAATTTGCTGGGAGAACATTAATTGCTGTGGCTGGGGCCCAGGTTTTGCATGCTAAGCACTCTGCAGCTAAGTCTGTAATATGTGTGTATGAGCGTGTGTGTTTATGAGTGAGAGAGTTTTGCCTTTGCTTGTGTGCCTGCTTGTGCCTGTGTGTGTCAGGAGTGTGTGTGTGTGTGTGTGTGAGTGAGCTAGTGTTGGGTGGAGGGTAGGTGGGGTGGGATGGTGGGGAGAGGGTGGTGGGGGGGCACAGGGGGTCCATCTGCTCTCTTCTGCTCCTCTGCACTGATATAAGATTACGTTAATCTGGGTACTTGTCAGGACAGGTTAGTGAAAGCAGACGACTGGGTGGGACTCATGCTAAACAGGTTGGCTAGAAAACGGCTGTTTTTGCCCTCAGACTCTGCGGTGTGGGCTTTTGGCAAAAGGTGGTGGATGGTGAGCAAATAGTCCCAGAACTGCGGTGGATTTTCTGTGCAGCGGGTTCACAGACGTTGCCATAATCTCCAGAAAACGATGAATTCATACAACCTAACCTCTTCAGGTGATTAAATGAAGTCAAATCATTTGCAAAATAAGAAAAAAAACCTTTTCTGTGTTTGAATTTTTTTGGGTCTCTGTGCGGTTAACGCAGCTGAGTCCTCTTTCTCTTCTGTTTTTGTGTGTGCATGTGTGTTTGTATGTGAGGCATACCAGGGTCAGTCCTGCGGAGTCAGGCCCCTCAGTTTGTGTCCCTGCCCTCCCCTTGCGTCACCACTGTTGTGTTTACCCCCTCTTCCCACCTCGCCAAACATTTTTATTCAATTAAATAGCCCTCCTAAATCCCATCCTGCATCCTGTGCTCTTCTGATGTTGTTTTCTCTGTAAGCACTTTAAGGCCCGTAATGATTTTGAAACTTGTTATGCTAATTAGAGTGGCCCTCTCAGACTGTGTAGCACGGAGAAGGATTTATTGCCCGTTTGCTTGGAGGGGAAGAAAAGAAAGAGAAGTTAGAGTAATTAATCCCGTTAACCAAGGATAATTGGGCAAAAAATAGTCCTGCCACTGGCACTGACTGGGAGGAGTTGCAGTTAACCCTGTTTCCTGTGTTTTATTTCAAATTTAATGTTTCCTCTTGTTTAAACTTCCTCTCAGGATTCCTGCTAATCCGCTTGCCTGCATCCCATTGGTGGATTGAGGCAGCATTGGGGGGCCAGAGAGAGGAGGTGCCTGAATTCAATCAAACATCAGTAAGGATTTGCTTTCCTGTCCACTGTGCCCACAGTCAGGGTTTAGTTTTCTCAGAGCAAATCAAATTTTAAAAAAGTGTTTGATGGAAGATTCTGGTAACTGGTTGATTAAAAAATGTATTTTATTCTTAATATTCAAGCAATCTCTAAAGCTATGCATTGGGTCAAACAATAAAAAAGAATAATATCTGAGAAAGTCCTTTTTATGCAAATTTGTTTCAGCATGTCGCTGATTAGACTGTTGTTTTTAAAGTAAAATAGATTTTATGTTTTATGTTCTAAACCTCACAAGTAAAATTCTAAGTGAATCTGTTTTTTGGTGCATCTGGATAAAATCTCTTATTTTTCTACACAGCATATGTTTAGACATGCATTACATTAATTAACACAGTGCGGACAATTAAATGTTTCTATTTTATGACCTTATTAACTTAAGGTTAGTCTTTCACCTAACTGTTTTGCATTAACATGTTTTTATAGGAACAAACATTTTCCAGTTTTTACAGTGGAATTCCCATGCACGTAGCCTTTTATGATCAGCTGCAATAACAGGCAGTGTTAACTGGTTCCATACCCACAGTCCTCTCCCTCAGGAGAAACACTCATCTGTTTTTGTCAGTACCATGCCGGGACTGTAACCGGAATAGGCAGATCCTAATTTCATCCACTTTCAAGGAATTTACAGGCTTAAACAAGACCTCCTTGAAGATGTATTTGTGTTAGAAGAGGAAAAAAAAACAAAAGTAAAGGTTGAGAAACTGTTTCTTTTCTTCCAAATGGCTTGGTCAGTGTCACAAAGTGCTGCCATGTTATTCAGAGAATGTGGGGAGATAAGAATCTACATTCAAACATGACCTTTGATGTAATGTTTTCATTTCATTCTTTTGTCGAAATCTCGTTTCATTGCAGATGATTTTGCTCCTTTACCAGAAAAGCTTTTATTGGTTTATATGATGTCATTGAAAATAATTGTCTTTCTTTCTGTTTCTTTAGTTTTTTCTTTCTTTCTTTCTTTCTTTCTTTCTTTCTTTCTTTCTTTCTTTCTTTCCATTTGAATACATACTGTTCACATGAAAGGCAGCAAACAATTTTGCGGCATTAATTTGAGAGTTCATCATTTCTGGCCTGTTCTTGCTAATTGCTGTTTTGATTGTTTTCAAGTTCAGTTATTAGCCACATTAGGTCAGATTAAGGACGAGCATGCCGAGACAAAGCCAGGTAATTAAGAGAGGATATGGGAGCTGGAGTCAGCCCTGTCCAGTTACACTTGACTTCATTAATACGGCTAACTTAAATCAACCGTCACAATGCTAGCAGGAAGGCTATGTTTTTCTCAATGTGAACTTGTAGTTCTGCCTCCCAGACTTCACAATAGGCTGTTTAGCATCCACAGTATGGCTATTGTCACTGTCAGCCATAGGATAGGAGGCAAGGGCATGGCAGAGGAGAGGCTACCAGGAGGAGAAGTTAGCTAGAGGGACCAGGGGGAGAGCACTTGACATACCCTCTTGCAAGCAAAACCCCTCCTTAATTACACCCTAAAGATAATTATTTTCTTGATTTGTTTGCTCTCTGTGGCCACATTTCCTATTGCGTCGCCTGTATTTCAGTCTCCCCTTGTTTACTTACTTATCTATTTTTGTGTTTGCCCCCCTCCCTGCCTACACCATATGGTTGCAGATCAAATAATGTCAAACATTTTGCCCTTGCAAGTTTTTGCAATTTGCAGTTTCCAAATGTGAGACCTGTTGAAAGCAGGAGTGATAATGGACATGCTCTACCCCCTGTCGTTTTTGTCCCACCATATCTCCCTTCAATTAATGCTACAGCGGGAGTTTCATGTAATAACACTTGCACTTCTGAGCTGTCCGCATGAGAGAGGGAGAGGAGAGGGAGACAGGAGAACAGAGGAGGGAACGGAGGGAGGAGGCTGAGGCTGGGAATAAAAGAAGAGGGAGAGAGAAACAATTAAAACTGGGCTGGGATGCCATGACGGGCCTGTGTTGTGTGGCCATGTGAATGTTGCATGTCAGCTAAATGGAGCAGAGAGGGGCATGATTGGCGGTCGGTAGACTGCATGCTAAGCTTGTCTATCATTGTTGCCGAGCGCAATCAAACTGGTGCCAGCAGGATGGAGGATGCGTTGACAGCTGTAATTACCCATCGCCATGGTGATCACTTTTGGCCTGCCGTGGATGGCCGGCGGAGGCCCCTCCTCCAGTCAGCCTTTAATCAGATTGGGCTGTCAGTTGTCAGGTAGACATGGGTGGGCCGGACACTGTATGTGCACTGCCTTGGGTCCCTAAGTGTTTTTAATTTTGTTTTTCCATCTAAACAAAAGCAACATGAGGAGCGTAATAAAAATAATATATAAAAATACTGCATATACCTTAGAGTTAAATGAAGAAGAGCTCAGAAGTGTACCCACTCATCGGTGTTTACAGAACTGACGCGTGGGTGTTTTTGTACGTGTGGTCATTAATAGGACATATTAGTACAGCACACAGGATATCGCTTTGTGGTTATTTATAGCATCTCTTTGACTCTCCATATAATAGCAAACATAATCATTGTCTCAATGCTGCCATGTTTGTTTTTGGCTTATTTATACTTTGCAGTCATATATTTATTGTGTAATTTAAGGTGTATGAACCTAAATACAGGTGCACAAAGAAAAAAATGAAAATGAGTGTTTATAGAGCTATGCTAAATCCTCTACAAAGCCTACAAAAAGCAGAGCAAGATAATTTTCTTTCTAATCTTTAAACTCAAGCAAATTGCCCATCATGCTTCTTATATACTCAGACTGTACATAGCTCATTGTCCTTTAATGTGATGCAATCGTAGCAGCTCATAATGGTGCAGTGCTTAAGGTAACGGAGAACGCCAGGTACAGCCTGATAATGTCAGTGTGATAATTAGTGCAGAGAGGCTTAAACCAGTGGCCCACGGGGAGACAGCCCCTGGTGTGGAGAGATGGCACGCAGCTGGATCATACTTAATTAACTAATTGAATATCATTTTGCCAGTTAGCTGGAAATTAGCTGGAAATTAAAACATGGACAATCACGACAATGAATGGACATTATAAAATTAATTTGAGAGAATGCCTTTTTCTTGCAAAAGCTAATGCTCTGATGATGATAGTTGATTTTATTCCATGCTGCATAATTAATGTTTTCCATTGCCTGATGCTCATCTGTCATCTCAGACAGCTGTAGATTTGATCAGTTTTAAGAGGCATCAGTGTTTTATTATGTTTTTCACCTGCCTTCACTCACACTTGGAGATCATCTCTGACTCTCTGACAGCCCCACTGGCGATACAGAGTGCACGAGCGTGCGCGCCTGTGCATGTACTGTACTGTCTGTGTAAGTATGACTTTCATTCGTCCCATATGAGATAGCCAGAGTGAGGCTCTCACTGTGAGGGAGGAGGAATATGGCTTAAGAAAGTACAAAAATATCTCTGGATGGAATAAAAAGGAGGTCAAGCTCATCCTGGGTGACACTGGGACCCAGATTAAGTTCCACTGAAATGGTCGTATTTATCTACAATTCCACAATCTGCTCCACACATGCTACCCTCATTTCAGAGTATGTTCTTATTACAGAAATACATGTAATATCATTTTAAAGGCCAGCACAGATGTTTTATATTGAAGCTGCTAATAATATTGTTTTGTCTGTTTCTAAAACAGGGTGACTAACCTTAAGACATATCCTTATATCATTTAAATCCTTACACACATAAACAGGTATTTTCAGTCATTTGGCTGATAAGACCTCTTCATCATTCTTACAGAATAAAATAGAATATTATTCGATGTCCCTGTGTGTAGGTTTGTTTTGGGGTCTGCATTAGTTTCAAATCTGATGGCTATATACCATAAGTTGTTCTCTCTAAAACGTCAAAAAAACATAATTAACACAGTCGTATGAGCTTGATACATTATTCCTTCTTAATTTATGACAATTGCTCATTAACCTGATTTTGAACTGATAACATTTGGATTTCTGTTATTTTACAGTTTCTTCACTGGATCTAATTTAACCTCTACTTAAGTAACGCCACTATGTAGTGTGACATAAGGTATAGTTCCCTTTCTGTGGAACAAATTAATTTCTTCATGCATAGCTCATATAACATATAAAACAATAACTATTTTCTTATTTGGTTTAATAACAATGCTTTATAGTTTTTTTATCCATAGATTGTCACCACTTCAAGGCTCTTCTACAAATTAGTTTTTAATAAGAAGAAATGGAAAATATTTGTTGAAAAAATGGAAAGATTTTGCAGGCATGGTTATTATTTTTAAACATAAACAACTGGGCTCTGTTGGACCCCAAACTGTGAGGAAGTAAAACGAATGTCAACAAAACATAAGATTTGTAAAGTCACAAAAAACATAACTTTTGCACAATACCTTGGCCACCAGCACCTTGTGCCCGAGCTACTACATGTTTAGAGTTATGCCTAAATTCAACATGTGTGTGTAAATGGCATTTCAAATTGTGAGACATTGATTCGTATATATCAGTATGTTCTTAGAATGTACCAGGATATATGTGGATTTTTGCAGTAGCTATACATTCAATGAGACTTCAAAAAAAAATTTAATATAAGAACCGCAACAGTTCTAAAGTGTGTCTGTTTTAATAAGTGACGTGCCCTTTTTTTTTTTTTTTTACACTGAGACATTTTAGATCCAAGCAGTTGGCAGTGCTTACCTTCACTGTACTGTCTACTGGAACAGAATAATAGTATACACTGTATATCACAGCAGACTCTATCATCTTAATATAGAGATCAGCATGAGACATTACAAACCACAGGAGGGACCCACTCACTACTATATCCTGTTTGTTGTGCCACTGCTTCCCTAGTTGCTTTCCATGCAGTAAAAATAAAAAAAACAAATAAAGTGGGAGAAATTAATCCCTCTGGAGCCATTGTGGGCATTTCACGTTACCCGCCACCGTGCTCCCCAGCTGCTTCTGTGTGCATGTGTGTGTGTGTGTGTGTGTGTGTGGGCACATAAATTTAGGGGTGTGTGTTTATGTAGTGGCCCGCGTGTGACGCGAGGCCCATACTGGGAGAAGACGAGTGTGTGTGATGAGTGGCTGAGCAGAGACACACAAACAGTATCAATAAAGGGAAACTCAGTGAATGTTTAACCCGCGTTGAAGAGAGAAGTGTACATATTTACATTATCCATATATTCATTTGCTCAGCTGACTGGCTGACGACAACAGATCTGCATACGTGTAATCATCTCCGGTTTCCAAGTATTGATTTACACTCACACAACATGCTTAAACACAATTGCTGCAAATCTGTGTCTTCGGAGGTGAGGCTGTGCCCATGTTTTCCCTCCAGTCAATCAACCAGTCATATAATTTCATTAAATACAGTGATTGCAAAGTACAAATTCATCTCAGCCACTCAAAGAGCAAATTGCTTGAACAACTAAATGACCTCATACGGTGATGTGTTTCAGGATGGCTGTGTCCGTTCGAAATTTTCTCTTCCTCAGATCTCAACACACCCACACACAATAGGCGTTTAGTACGTGTGGGTCACCACAACAAAGGGGCTTATAGCTTGTTGTTTCCTAATTAAGAATGTAAAAGGGGATTAGGCTTCAAACAGCACAGTTTTTGTAGTTTCCTTCTTCCCCCAGCAGTTGAGGTAGGCCTACGGGTTACCCCTAATGGCGGCACAAGCCCATTAGCATTCTCTTGTCTTATTTTTCTGAGCACAGTTGTGGCTCTTCCTGTCCTCTTCGCTGACTACATCTTCTCACAACCCCCCCTCCCCTCCTTTCCCTAGCGGCCAAAGTAGCACAAAATGTACCACTGGAACCCCCCCAGCCCCACACACAAACACACACACACACACACACACACACACACACACACACACACACACACACACACACACACACACACCTCCACCCCCAAACCCCCTCTCTCTGAAATAAGCAGTATTCTCTTGCCGTGTTTGATCCTTTGACTATGCAGGGGCTTCATGTCTGGCCAGTGTTTTTGGATCAGCAGGTAGTCGCAGGCAAGCTGTTAAAGGGGTCATCATTCTTCTCTTTCTCTGCTCCTCTCTGCTCCTCACACACAGATGGGGACCTGCTGAACTCTGCCAAAGGTCAGCGCTAAATTACATATTTTATGAATTCTTGCTTTAGTTGAGGCTTTTGAGAGGGGACACAGAATAATGAAACGCTGCGAGGAAAACAATTATCTGACGTTTTCATTTATCACATTGATGTACATTGTTTTAGCTCAGACGTCCATTTGGAAATTTTCGAAATGTTTCTGTAAATTTCCAGCCTCTTAACTCTTATTTCACGCTCATAAGAAATTGAATTATCTCTCTTTCATTTTTTTTCCCTTTCTTTCTGTGAATTCGGCCTTCCCGCCACCCTGTGCGAGTTGAAAGGGCCGTCTGAAACGTGTGATGTTTGGAGAGGAGACATTTTGGCTCTCATCCAGCTCATTGTACACCAGTCTGGACTGGGCTGCCATGGCGGCTTTAACTCGCTGTACAGCAGACAGATGACAACTGCCGGCACGCCATTCAAGACCTCAGAAACAACATCTCCCCACCATGTCTGATGCATTAGGAATGGAAATCAGTGTTTCTGTTGGTTTTGCTGCCCAGCTCCTTTGTTGTAAACGGATGGATTTGCCTTTGTTTGTTTCCATGCATGCTGAACCGGGGCTGAAATTTCTTCTATTTCTGTTTAAAAGCTGGTTTTGACAGTCTGACTCTAAAATGATGATGCTGAGGGTGTGTGTGCCTTTGTGTGTCTACCAGCGAGCACATGTGCGTTCATGCGCCTGGACACCTGGATCTTTGTGTGTGAGTGTATGCATTGCTATGTGTGCACATACGTAGAGTTAGTTAGAGGTAATGGTTTGGTGTGTTTGGATAATTCAGTTGCCATCAGACTGCAGCATCTGCCATCAGGTGTCTTCTCACCGGGGATCCCGAATGGTGCTGGAGATGCGAGTATATCTGCTTTCACACTGCTGAACATGACATTTGAACGTGCGTGTACACGCAAAAAAGAAAAAAAAAAGAAAAATCTTTGAGTGCGTGCACATACACAATCATACAATCAGACACACACACACAATCAGACACACACACACACACACACAATCAGACACACACACACACACACACACACACACACACACTTCACAGAGGCTGTGTGAGAGCCAGAATGCAGAGCCTGAGGGCTGTTGTGTCTCTGATGTTTGCATTGTTTACTCTGTTGTCCCAGTGCATGTAGGAGATTGTTGCACACTTAGGCCTCACTCTAGCCTTGTATTATTTACTATGACTGGTGCGGACAGCAGGTTACTGTCCAGGAGAGCTGAAAGGCCGAGCAAAGAGAAAAGGGGGGGAAAAAAGGAGGCAGAGATTGAAGGAGACAGAAAGAGATCATTGACTATATCTTTTTTCCCCTATATTTGTTCACATACTGCTTCTCTCTCCTTTTCCGTTTGCCTTTGATCCTGTCTCCTCAAACCTCTGCCCCCATGGGTCACCAGCTGTCAGACAGCCAGAGGAGGGTGCCGCCTCTCTTCTTATCCTCTCTTCTCTCACTTTTTTGCCGTTTGGGATACGCACCGTTTTGCACCCGGGGAATCATTTGGGAACCCCAGGTAAGTGAACCGAAGCCACACAGATGTTAATCTCCCCTTGCCCCCCCTCAGACAGACACCACACTCCTCCACCTACTTCTAGGTCTCTTCCTTTCCTTTTTTTTCCCTGCCCTTTTTGCCCTAAGTCTTTGAAATCTCATTGAAGGCAGCAAAGTGGGAGTAGAAGTCTCTTGATTAGGTTTCTTTTTTAATAGAGGAGGAGAGGGAAGGGATGGCAAACAGGGGAGGGGGATGTATCTCGCCGCTGGGAGTAAGGACCCCACTTTGGGCATGCAGGCAGGTGAGCTGGTTCTCACCTCACTCTGCTCTCCCTCCTCCTCTAACAATCCGGTTATCTGTGTCTATTACAGAAGGGTGGCTGACGGCCTGGATAAATCCTCCCTCTTCCAGATATGTTCTGGGGCCCTATCAGCTGGGGACAGGACCTTGAGCCCTGATGAGAAAACTGGTCCAGGGAAATTGAATTAGCTATTGTGTCTGGGACTTCATTGATTGCTATTAGAGTTGGCCTGGAGCTGGGTGGAGGAGCGACGAGGAGAGTTAAGCCTGTCTGAGCAGGCTGCTCCAGTCCACTCGAGAAGGGGGACTTCAGTTTTATCAGATTCAAGCACTTGTCATGTTGCTCTCAAACCACAGCGGCCAATTAACAGCAGCGGAAACAAGAAATGCAGAAGGCCAGAGCTTGAAAACATAGGCGTAAGAGAGGGAGATCATCATGGCAATGTTCATACTGCCATGAATAATGGCGTGAGTCAGTCATGTTAGAAGTGGATAACAATGAGAGTCAAAAGTCTATAAATGTGACTGGTCTTTTGGCTGGAGATGATGGATGGAGTCTGTGATGCAGACACTTCCTGTTTCTCTGGGTGCAGAGCTGCAGATGAAAGAGCTGCGGTGTGTTTTCAAACTGAGGAAGAACAATAGGTCAGAGGAAGAAAGAGTTCCCCTGACCTGACCCCCCCTTCTGTTGAGGCTGGGGCCTGATAGTTCTGACACCACTGATCTCTGGCTGACTCACACAAAGAAAGAGACAGGAGATACCTGTGGGCATTGTGTGCTCCTGCTGCATAGGCACCTGCCTCATTTAGGAATTTTATTGCAATTTTAGCTTATTATGCATTTAAGAAACGCAGATCAGAGCGACGTGGTACCTCATGTATAATCATGAGATTTTCCCTCCAATCTGAATTTATTACAATCTTTCATGATAATGATTTACATTTTTCTTATTATGATTAGTATTGCCACCATTGTGCTCAAGCCTACACTTCCACATGGTGTATTTTCAGTTTGCTTGACTGACATGTGGCCCAAAAACAAAGAGCTTGAAAATTTGAGCAAATCAGTATTTAAAGGTACACACCACTATTTTGAAGTAGTGTCAGTACTGTCTTATACATAGTAAAACAAAATCAGGGCATTTACATTCAATGTTCGTGTCTGAGTTGATATTGAAAATTACGGTTAATGCCAATTTTGAAGTGGTATTCCACTCAACTCAAGAGTATGACAGCATAACATAAAAACTGTTTATTTAGCCATGTTTTGACATATTTTATTTATTCTATTTTAATTAACCTTTACTCAACCAGATAATTTCCACTAAAGAGAGCAACTTCCTTCTCAAGGGAGAACTGGCCTGGACGGCAGCATCACAAGATTCAGAAAGAACAATGCAACATCAGTCGCACTAATAAACAACGCTCAAAACCAGGTAACTATGTGTAAAGGGTCAAATAAGATAAGAACAAAGGTTAAGAAGGTTACGAAACAATTACAATTAGTAAAAACAAAAGTAAAGGAATCATTCACCATAGAGTTTATG
Organism: Trachinotus anak; assembly: GCF_046630095.1. NCBI lineage: Eukaryota > Metazoa > Chordata > Actinopteri > Carangiformes > Carangidae > Trachinotus > Trachinotus anak. Next base: position 14,461,322 of record NW_027273852.1, read on the forward strand.
ATCCCCTTGATTTCAGTCACAGAGTTCTTCAGTATGATTTCCCTCTGCAAACTATTCCAAGTGGCTGGGGCAGAACACATGAAAGCCTTCTTCCCTATATCTGTTTGCACACTAGGGACAAGCAGCAGATATATGTGCCCTGTGATCTAAGATTATAACTGGAAGATGAGCTCTGTGAAATAAAGACACGCACAGATATGAAGGAAGTTTGTAAAACTTGAACTATACCAACGCCTCAAACAGGGCATAGGAAGAGATGGCCAGCCCACATCTACTTTCACAACATCAACATCTGAATATTCTGAAGATACTGATGGACAATGGAGAGGTGGGTTACACCACGGGAGTGACTTGAGAAGTTTCTTTTTGACTTTCTTGCTGTGACTGTGAAAATGAGTCATCCTCGGAGTCCACTGTAGCCGACGTGAACTCAAGCTGGCTGCAGCAACAATTCTCTGTCACAGAGGAACGCACAGTGTATACAGTGTGCAGCTCCACAGTATCACGCCAAGCTCCATGCAGATCTGCTGGGGTGTTTGTGGCAGCCACTTGTGCGATTGTGTGTCTACCTTGTGTACAACACCACCACACGTTGCTTTCTTTAGGAACTCAGCAGAAATGATTAATGATGGCTTCATTGTTTGCTTCTCAGCTCTCCACTTATGATTTTGTCAGTTTGAATGACTGGTTTCATTGTAGAGATTTAATAGTAGTGCAAATAAACTTCAAATAAACTGGCCTGGATGATTTTGTTGCAGTCTCGGGCTAATGACCCCACTAGACACTATTATAAAACCATTTCCAGCTGTGTTGAAGTATCTACAACCTTAACAAATTAATAAAGCAGGTTATGAAAATTTAAAAATGCTCATGGTTCATGTTTGAAAATATGGAGTTTGGAAGCAAAAACAATTTCTGTATTGATACCGAGACCATCAGCATATAGTGTCTGCAAACAGATGACATGCAAATGTGTGAAGATTGTTTGTTAGTGGCCTCTGATAAATGGAAATTCAAGGCACACATGGATGGCCCTTGTACTCATTAGCATTTGTTGCTTGCAACGGTGGCAATTAAAGAAAGGGAGCTGATTCGATTGCTGCACTTACTCCCCGAATGTTTAAAATGTAAATGAAAAACTGCATCTCTCTGTTTTCACTGTAAAAAAAAAAAAGATAAATAAATAAAACAAAAAAAAGTAAGGCAAATATTTTCATTAACTATCTGTTGATGCAGATTAATTGTGAATGTACGAACCCAGCCTCTCACCTATCCAGTGGGTAACCTCACTTCACCCTACACATTCAGCAGCGGCGGTACACCCTCCATAGGTGTGGGCCCAGAAACATCCCACATGGTAACTCCCACTGTGATAGCCTCCAGCTCTTCATATGAGGTACTCTGTGTCTGTGCACGCATCTGGCAGCGTGCATGTATGTGTACACTGGCAGCCTTACTCTTTTATTCAGGGATAGCTCTTTCATCCTCTGTAAGAGGGCCGCAGGGTCTTGCCCTCTGAGCCCCAGAGATGAAGTCTAGTGTTTATGTGCGTTAGATTTCCATCCCACAGAGCAGGCCCTCCCCTTCTACTCACATTAAAGAGGAGATGTGGACAGCAGCCCAGTGGTTTACATTTTTGTAGTTGTCAGTTTCTAGAGGCAGAAAGGACTTCGGATAAGCAGCTGCTGGTGTGCTGACTATTATTACAACTATTGCTTCTTCTGCTGTAATAGATTAATACTCCTCATAGCTGTTTGGATTTATTGTTTGTTTTAAATAAAACTGATAGAGTGGAGTAAAAGAGAACAAGCTATTTTCAAGGAAATAAGCCAGTGTTGTACCATAAAACAATCATTATAAAAGAAAAGCGGTGATACACGCTCTGTAGTAACATCAAAAACATAAAACCTCACCTTCTTTTAGAAATCAGATGACCTATATTGGCATATAAGTTGATACTAACCTTGCCAAACATTTGCAAAAAGTTTGTTTAAATCATCAAGATCAGTAAAATAGTCAGTATGACTGGAAAAACTTGAGATAAGTCTCTAATCCTACACTTTTCAGCTTTAAAGAGGACAACTGTCTGTTAGGTGGTGTGTGTTATAGCAGGGAGATGCATAACAAAATGCATGAATATGAAAAACAATACAAAAGCAAATGTGCATGCACGCACAATCACACTAATGTGCATTCATGCTTTCATTCAGATTTACTCGTACTCTCAAAACACTGGCATGCATTTGTGCACACTGTTAGACACACCAGGCATAGTTGGTGGACACACACACACACGCACACACACACAGACAGAGCCTAAGAGAGTGGTGGATCAGATCGGAAGCGGAGGCCGGAGCTGACCTCTAGTGAGTGTGTAGATTTATTCTAATCAGTACTCTGCTTCTGACAGGTTAACTGCTGCCCCCTGACCCGGGGAGCTCTCTGGGTGTCATCGTCCTTGTGTTCCCTGTCCGCTTTTATCGGCAGCAAAAAGAAAATGTAAATTAAATGCAGCATAAAAATAGATGATGGGAGCTTGTTCCTCTCATCCTTTTATTCACCCCATCTTATCTCTCCCTCCTTCCTCCATTGCTTTTTTTTTTTTTTTTTTACAGCTACATGCTCAAAATGTAATAGAGGAAGTGTGGCTTACTATTTTTTTTTCTACCTTGCACTTGCTTTCTTTCTTTCTAAAAAAATGTATACAGCTGGCATGATAAAAACAGTGGTGGGGTGGAGAGCAGGTTTCCTGGCAGGAGTTATATATTGGTTAAGAGTTTGTTGCAAACAGAAGATGATGTAAAAACCATTTATCAGTGCATCACACTGGACAATAATAGGGAAAGAAAACCCACCTCTATCTCACTCTGTGTCCTTCTTTCTTTGTTTAGCGGTTGCAGAACGTAGTGTTACATCTCTTGTTGTGCCTTTTCAGAGCTGAGGAGAGGGCAGTTGAATTAGACAGCATTGTTATGCCTCCATCAGAGCAATTTTCCAGCAATGCCTCTAAAAGCCCTCACACACTTCATCAGTATTATTGTAATTCTTTAGCTCTAGGTTATTTGGCAGCTGCTGTGCCCCACTGGCAAATCCCATTCGTGATGCCGTCCCTTTCACCACAGAGGGAGATCCATTGATTTTTCTTTTCTCTCCTCTCGCCTCACCCAATTCATTTCGTATTGCTCGATATGAAACATTTTAATTTCTGCTCGCACCTTCACTCGGACAACACTCAGAGGTTTCCCTTTTCTTTCTCTTTCTGCAACATCTCTTTCCCCGCCTCTTTAACAAGTCAAGAGAGTAAATTGATTTACATCTTTCTTTTCTGTTTCCTGTTTTTGCAATTTTATTGATTTAAATACATTTACAAACAGTGAAAGCAACTTTAATGTGAAGTTCAAGTGACAGATGTAAGAAAATATCGTCTCTGTGTAAGTGTTTGTTTTTCTCTACCCAGTGATTCTCATGGATGTTGATGGCATAAGAATTTTCCTTTAGGATGAATGAAGCTCTTATCTTATTTTATCTTGTCTTGTCCGAAGTTTTAAAATACAGATTTTACAGCCAGATCATTTCAGTGTTGCATGTGTTTAAATGTGTGCAAATGTGCAGGTGTGTAATCAGCAGTATTCCCTCTATGATTGGGCATGGATGTGCCATTATAGAAGCTATGTGCAGTCTAATGGAACCTATTGATGTCTGAGTACACAGGCCCTACTTAATTAGTCCATCACACCCACTGCTTTGGTCTCTATAGGATCTCCGTAAGTGGTGCTCCTTTGCATATGCCATGCGATTTCATAGGCAAGCTTCTATTTTTTTTTCCTTTTAAAATGATGGGAAGGAAAACAAACATTGTGTACGTCACAGGGGATGGGACTGTCTCCTTCAGGTGGAGCGTCTGTCTGTCTGACTGACTGTCTTCCCCTCCGTGTATGCCAAGCAGTTTCGTCACATGTGTGTCTGACAAAATTTGTGCCACTCGGCATTTTGCACACTAATCTTAGAACCTTGCACTTGGCAAGGCAGACATTTTGGACTGTGTCATTGATTTGGAATCGAGCGCTGCACTCCTTGTCCTTCACTTAGTGTTGAAATCAATGATGCCTGGTTCTGACCATGCATTAAAATCTGCACCCCCTCTCCCTCCACCCTTCCTCCCCAGGACTTTGACTCCTGCTTTTAATCTGTTCTGTAGCCTGTGTTTCTCCTTCACCGCTGGATTTGGAAATGTGCCATCCATGAATATTCAAATAAGATAGTTGCTATAATATTGAATATTACCTGCCGCAACACTAAGAGCGAGACTTGTTCTGCACAAACATGTGAGGGAGTAGATGGAAGAAGGGCTTAAAATCTCTCTTGTCTTTGTTTTCGATTGATTGACTCGCAGACTGGGAGACACCAGCAGTCTGAGACAGCACCCTACTGCTCAAAAAGTGTGTGTGTGTGTGTGTGTGTGTGTGTGTGTGTGTGTGTGTGTGTGTCTGTGTGTTGCCTGTGCAGTTGCATGTAGTGTGGGTTTGCATTATGGTATATGCAAGCATGATATTTGAAGCCAAGTGTGCTGTCACCTTACCTGTCCCCTGCAGGTTGACCTTTGACCCCCTGAATTCCTGCACAAGGTTTGGGCTTTTCCCTGGTAACCCCCTGGAGAGCGACTGGCACCAGATCGCCATCTTTTTTCCTACAGCATCCATCATTTGGGAGCCTCTTAGGCTGACTGGCCTTACCTTGGATAGCCTGTTATTTTTGTAAAATGTTTCATGTTTTACTTCACCCTCAGCTCATAATTGTATTTTTAAAGGACCTATTTGTAAGTTTTGCTGTTGCTACTTAGCCAGCTTTAGCATTAATGGCTGTTTACTTACCAGTCTTGCCTAGAGCTTCAGCCATCATTGTGTTTGCAAGACAAGGGGTTATCATAAATCCTCTGTGCAGCACTGCTTCTTCAGGGCAGACTGAACGCTACAGTGACTCGGTATCGGAAGGTGACGGGCTAGCTGGTTAGCATGCCCGTTAGCATCAGTAGAAGAAAAGAGGTGATAGTAATAGAAGCAAAACAAAAGGGTTGTTTTCCACTGCTGGAGACAGCTCTTGGTTAGTAAAGGAATGAAGTCTGATGCTGAACTCGCAACATTTCTTCTAGACGCTTCTAGTTGTTTCTAACTGTGAATGCTAACATGCTATGTAGCAACAGCAAAACTTACAAATAGCTCTGTTAAAAACTTATTAAAATCAAAGTACCTTGATTCCCATGAAATGCATGTGGTCATTCTATTCTCTGCGCAGCGATGATTTAGTTTGTGGCTGCAGTTACTAACAAGAAAGCCGCTCTAAAGATACTACAGTTTATTTTGAAAGGCAGCTATTATTGACAGCACATAAGCAACCCAACATACAGAGAGGTGGTGACAAAAGACGGAAAGAAGCGAGCACAGGTGAAATAGAGCAGTTAGACAGGCAGGTGGATGGAGACGGAGCAGGAACACATAAATGAAGAGGGCAACTCATATGCAGCTCCCCCATGGTGCCCAGTTGAATAGAACCAGCACAGATGTCAAAGGAGAGGCCTCTCAGCCACATTGTACACCTATCTGTCACTACACCACCCTGACAATAGGGTATCCCCTGTTGACAACTAGGTAAATATTGTGGATGGTAGGGGGTTAGAGGTGTATACTGGACCTGTAAGACTTAAGTGAAAATCAATGCTGGTGAGCCGTTGAGGCCATGGTGGTGGTGGTGGTGTGTGTGTGTGTGTGTGTGTGTGTGTGTGTGTGTGTGTATGTGTGTATGTGTGTGTGTCAGCAGTACAGTGTGTTCACTTGTAGTGTTTGCAGTAATGGCAGGCTATCATAATCACAGGACACTTTGAAAGGTCAGTGTGTTTGGGTCTAAGTGAGCACTGTCCCCTCCTATATAGACAAGAAAATACACACAAGCACACACAATGGCATCTTGATAGCATCCATAAGAAGCTGTTTCTATATTTCCCTCTGTTTCTACTCCTTGCTTTTGGGATAATGTTGATGGACTAAATAAACAAAACAGAAAATGATAAAAAATATTTTTGTGCCCATTGTATTCAAACAATTTCATTCACAGTTTATTTTACATGTACCTGTACACATATGCCATACAGTATGTGGCTGATACCAAATATTCTAAAATTTTAAAGTCCATCCTTTGTCTTTTGATTTGATTTTTTTGACCGAGAAACACAAAATCTGATTAATCAGAATCCAGAAAACCCATTTTCTGAGGCATATCTCTTTGCTCCCTTCGTCGACCAAGCAGAACAGCTATTGCTCACTCACTCAGTAATGAGACCCTGAGCACGACAGACGGGCCTTTGGGCAAACATGCGCGCACACACAAACCCGCACGCAAACAGACCTCAGAGAGTCGCGTCAGAGGGGTTAATAAACACAGCTCAAATGTTGAGTTAAGACTGGAACACAGGCCCAGAATCAAGCTGTTTTGGGTTTCATCGCCATCCTAAATCTAATTCCATGTTCTAGAAGTGGAGTGGTTGACTGCTACAGCCGCAATGCTATGGTCATGTCATCTGAGAGAAATCCAAGCGTATGATTAGGCCTCGGCAGGTTTGGGTGAGGCCGAGGGGAGACTGTGGGTGGGATAGGCAGGTTGGTTTCAGGGGGACTTTCTAATAGGCATTCAGTTGGTGAGAGCTCCCCCCTTCCACACAAACGCGCACGCGCGCGCACACACACAGAGTATTTCCACACTGTTATTGCTCTTTCTCCTTCTTTCTCTCGCACTCATTTGGTGGTCTCATGGAGCGAGCCTTTTCCATGGAGGACAATAGCAGTGGAAATGGATTATGATTATAAGGGATAGGTAGTGGGTTGGCAGCGTACCTACACTGTGCAACATTAATATGGTGAAACTCGCCCCAGGAGGCTCTCTGTCCTTGCTGCCTAAACTGTAGCCTTGGTAATTTTCTTTATGCTACTCTTCTGTACATACTATACTGTGCCTGTGCACCACACCTCATACTTTATTTGTGCCTCAATTCAAAACCTTCAATAAGCCTCTGCCCTGCAACTGAGAACCTTTGAAATCTCCTCTGGCTTTTTTCCCTTATGAGAGAACTCAAGTGTGAAGGTTTGATATGGTCAAATAATCAGCATTAATTTGATGGAATCACAAAAGCGATACCTTTTTTTTCCCCTGTCTTCCACATCAAATAATTAGTTGCACATTTTAGATATTTCATAGCAGTTTGGCCATTAATAATTCATGCTCACTAAATTCATAAAACATCATCTTGTCCCTAGCAAGTAACATTTGATATTACATCTAAGGCCCAGAGCAGAAATGTTTGCCAGAATCCCATCAAATGAAATTTCTAAAAATACTGACTAGCATGTTCTTCCTCAAAGGCTCTCAGTGAACGACTGGAGGAGGAGAGAAGTCCCCTGCTATCTATTTTCTTTGGCGCCACATCTCTTTTCTGAACGTCTTCCATTTGATTCCCTGCCTCTCCCTCTTTTTTTTTCCCTCACTGCTCCCTCTCTACCAGCCCCTTCTCATGATGTCAATTTAATTCAATCTAAAGGATTTAAAGCAACCAGTATCTTTTAATGTCTGTTGGACAGGCACTTGTAACACATCAAATTTACTCTCACCTTTCTGCTGGGATTTTGAGGGGGGGAAATAAAGATCAATTATTTACCGAATCTGAAGTTTCATTAAAACCACTTTTCTCTCTCTCTGTGTCCTTGCATCGTTTTAAGTGGGCCATCTGTCTAAACATCTCTCAGGGTTCTTTTCCCTTTTTTTCTGATCATTTCCTCGCCTTATTCATGAACCCTAGGAGTCCAGCTTTGTAGTAGTGTTGGAGCTGGAGCAGCCTACCCCCACTGAATACAGCTTTGGGCCTCAGCCTGCACAAGACTCCCCCTCTCTATCCTGTTACCTCTCCCCCCAACTCTCCCAAATAGCCTCCCCTCCCTTTTACCTCCCCCCACCTCTTCCCAACAAGGACCCACAGAATCTCTGAACTTGCTACACAGAAATGACCCGCCTTATTGAGATCGGTTATCCTCACCCTCTGTCTCTCTCTCTCTCTTCCACCCTCAAACCCACCCACTGTTTGAGACTCCCCCCGCCTTGTCCCCGGCCTTCCCTCCTTCCCTGCCTCTCCTCCTTATTGCGGATTTGTATGCAGGCTGTGACCTGGGTGGCTACAAAGCACTGCACATTATTCTTGATCATTCCTCTGCCCCCCGTGAAGCCAGTTATGAGGAAAGATCCCTTAATGATGCTCTGACTATTAACAGTGTTTTATGTCCAAATGTCTCCCTCGTTCTCGTAACCAACCAGTCAAATATAGATACAAGAAACCAGGGAATCTACACTGACAAGATTTTAGTAAAATATACATAAGCCTGTTTGATTATAGCAATAATTGCTAAGTAAAGGGCACAGTCTGACAATGATGGGTTCCAGTATAACTGAAGGGAAACTTGACTGTGGCTGATTTTCTAACAGCCTTAATATAATGAACTTTTGGTCATTTTTCTCTCAAAGAAATTCAATATTACTGTTTAAATTGCTCTTGCACATTTTTTTGCATGAATAAGCTATTCAAGTTGTACTCCTCAAATTGCTCTGTAATGTTCAAAATTGTAACTCTTGCATGTGTAAAGCATTGTAGCTTGCACAAGATGCTAAACGTTTTGGGGTTATGAACAGTGCTTTTTGAATTTTTTTTTTCTTTGTATATAAAGCATAAATTCAATCGCATTTTAGAATACAGAAAATATAAATGTAGAGTCCATAAATATAGATTACGTACATTATGTGTGTGCATGTATGTTTGTTCTTGGGAGTGTGAGATTAGTCTTTATCAGTGTCTGTTGTCACAGTGCCAGTATTGTGTCTGCAGCCAGTCCGTCCAGGCCCCCACATCTCCCATCCCGTCCCAGGCTCATCCCTCTGTCTGTGGGAAGACAAGTCACAGCGCCAGCCTGGCTCAGAGCCAGTGTGGAAGCTCTGGTTAAGTCCCTCTGCCAAGCCTGGATTACACTGAGATGTTAATCATTGGAGAGCATATTAAAAACACTATCATGCACTTTCAGTTTCCAAACTGGATCCACATTTCAATGATGGCAAACCTGCCACCTGCAAGCACTTTTGGATTTTTGCCTTTCTCGCAGCTACAGTAAAACAGGTCAGAATTGATGTGAGAGTTTACAGCGTTGTTTTGGGTGGAGTTTGGTGAAGAGGGATGCCCTTTAAATTCCTGTCTCTTTTGTTGCTTCATTGTTGCAGCTTATTGTGTCATAAGTAATTCTAGCTGACTTCAAAGGAGGTTGGGGCGCAACTGTAGGGTTGTGGGAAGCACAGTGAATGTCGAACAACGCAAACGACCTCTCTCAGATGGGAACGATACAGCCTTTGCCTCTTGTGAAAATAGTTTGTTTCCCTTCAGATTCAAATGTGGCCTAAATTTGCCAAATAAAAACTTATAAAGCAGGAACCTGATGCCAAACCTGACCTCCCTGAAGTTTTTGCATGTGCAAAATGTGTGTGTGTGTGTGTGTGTGTCTGCCTCTATGCATGCAGGTGTGTGTGTTTATGTGCAAGGTTCACATTTAATGGGTTTTTGTAGAAGTGAGTGGGAGCTACCAAAATGGCAAAGGGAGCAACAGAGAAATAGATCATATTTCTAGTTTCTTTGCTTTTTCCTAATGAACCAAAGCAATATATCAGAATTATGCATAATCAGGGCTTTTCAATATTGGCTAAGTTGATTTGTGTGAGATGTGTGTAGGAGACAAGAGGCCTGTAACCAATTCACTTAGGGAGTATGTATGCATTTGTGCCCCTATAGTGAAGCAGACAGACGTTCAAATTAGAATGATGAATTATTATGATCAACTAAATCTATCTAGCCTGACTTTTTTTTTTTTTTTAGAAGACCTGTCGCTCATCCGTTCTCTCCACTGATTAAATAGATGCTGGAGCCACATTTTCCGTATACACTTTATTTGGAGGGAAGGGAAGTACATGTCGCCAGCCCCTGACAGAGCTGTCACTAAGTTTCTACTGATCCATGCTTGCACGCATTTATGACAAAGAGAGTGAAAATGGCAGAGACAGAAACAAACCAGGAGAGAGACAGACGCCCAGAGAAAGAGAGTGTGAGCATGGAGAATTAGGGCATTGTTTAGCAGAGTCGCTGGTAATCAGCAGGAGTTGGACATGTAGATATTGTTGGCGGGGCTGGAGATCGGGGGTCCATACTATCACTGTCTACCCTACTGGAGAGATCTCCACAGGGGGAAAGAGTGCCCTCTGGCCCCCCTACACTCCCGACACATCCATCCACAGCCCTCACGCCTCCTCACACACATTCCTTACATACTCACACTATTGGCCTGTCCATCTCCCTCTCACTCTGCCACTGTTTCAATCCTACTTAAGATGATATCTCACTTCACATCACAGAAAAATGTTCTGTGCGTACCTTCGTTTGCTGCTGCACACTGAACATGATGGAAACATGTTGATAAGCACAAAAAAAAAAAAAAAGAAACATAACAACAAACATAACATGCATAAAAGCAAACAGGAGTTCCACTGTCTGGCTTTTTCAGCAGTGCGATCATGCAGATTTGCATCTCTGCATGTTTCTGTCACATTTACAGTACGCTGTAGTGTATATGGGAACATTTTTCTCTCTCATCAGCCGTGAAAGCATCTGAAAGAAGTTACACCTGCACACTTGCAGCTGACAAAACTTCCTGCTGATGCTCACACACACACACACACACACAAACACACATACACACACACACACACATACGCTTACACATACAAAGTGTTCCTCCAACAGAAGGAGTATTCTCGGTGCACACGAGCACGTACAGCCACACTTAAACACACGCTCGGCATGTTTGTTGCTTTAGCTCTAAATTTAGCACATACACACACACACACACACACACCTTTAACTTTAGCACGAAACCTTTGAGCTCATGCAGATTCACAACTATGAGGCCTCCTCTTTCTTTACTGTGTTAATGCCACTTTATCTCATAGTTATACAGTGTTGTGTCACATGGCCCCTATATGTGTGTGTGTGTTATGTAGCGACTATCTGCCTAAAACCAGCAGATGTAGCTCCAAGAAATTCTAATTGTTCAAGGTTTTGTTGTAGGTTTTTCTTTTTTTTTTTTTTTGAGGCAAGAAAGTTTCCGCTCAACAACCATGTTCCTCGGTCTTAATGAACCCATCAGTCAATAACAGTCAATGACAGCAGTTTCCCGTGTTATCAGTATTCACATGGGAAATCGTCAGCTTTCTAATTAAGTGCATCAGAATTAATCAAGCAGCCGTTCACCGTGGCTGTGTGTCAGAGGAGGAAGCGAGCATCACCCAAAGAACACAAACTGCAGCCGAACGCAGCTACATGCACACACACACACACACACACATAATTAAAGCACATATAGATATTCAACCTTGCAACTGCATCTACAGTATTTTACACAGCTCATTATAAAATTCATTAAAACTTAGTTAATTAGTAAAAGCCGTAATTGTACATTTTGTTTTCTCACAAGTATGTCCCAGGTCATCTTGACTAAAGACTCATAGCCTGGATAAGCTTTTTTTTTTTTTAATCCGCACCATGTTAGATTCACCCTCTATGTGACTTCTTTACACTCATGGAAATCTAACTTTGTCTGCATCTGAGACTGTTTGGCATTTAAACTCTACTCTTGTTGATTTTCGGATTTCACTAACCTTTCGGAGGCAAGTCTGTGCTTCTGTGGTATTTGAACACGTGTTTGGGTACCTTTTGTGCTTAGTGAGAGACAGACAGTGTGTGTGTGTCTGTGTGTTTACCTGCATAGTATGTATGCGTCTACCTACAGTATGTATGCCTGTGCTTATTCCATTGTGAAAGGCAGACAAGACAATCTGTGTGTGTGCGTTTGCACGTGTGTGTGTGTGTGTGTGAGTGTGTGTGTGCGCGTGTGCGTGCTTTTAATGTTGTCGTTGCTCAGGTGCCCTCTTCATCTTCAGCCACAGATTCAGCACGGTGCCCTCCCCCAGCTGACCTTTCAATGTAAACTGCTTGTTTTAAGATGCCATGTTGCATCAGAGCAGAGAGGCTGCTGGGACGCGGCTCCGGTGTTGCGGGGAATGAGGGAGACAATTCAGAGGTGGGGAGAATCCGCCTAAGTGACCTCTCGATCCTTTGACCTTTTAATGAAGCTTTTATTACTGACATCCACATTCACTTTGTTTTGTTTTGGACTTAATCCTCATTGAACCCTGGAGTTGATGTTCTTCCTTTGTGCCCTCCCTTTCACTTCTTCCTGCCTTCTTGATCGAGACTTTTCCTCCTCCTCCCTCTCTTCATTGCCTTTGTTTCTGTCTTATGTCTTTATCCCTCCCTTCAACCATACAATGAACGATGATTTTTTTTCTGACAAGGTCTGGTTTCACTTTGGATGCCAAACTGGAGTTTGAGCCTAAATAATTGAATGTCCTCATATTTAATTAATCACAAACGTTATTATTATAATTACACTCAGAACACTTTATTAGGAACACAATACTAATATTTGTAGGGCCTCCCTTTGCTCTTAAAACATCAATACAGCAGATTTTTCAGCTGCACATTCATGCTGCCAGTTCCACCACATCCCAGACGTGGTCTACTAGATTCTGATCTGGTGATTGGGGAGGCCACTGAAGTTCACTGAACTCATTGTCACGTTCATGAAACCAGTTTGAGACGACTTTTGGTTTATGACATGGTTTATTATTATTATTGCTGGAAGTAGGCATTAGGAGATGGTAAATTGTGGGCATAAAGGAACGACCATGTTCAGCAACAACACCCAGTCCATGGCATTAAAAATAGCAACCACCACAGCCAACCTGCACTGTTGACCCGAGTTAGGTCCATAGGTTCATGCTGTTGATACTTTGACTCTACCATTTGCAGCCTCGGCAGAAATCCAGATTCATCAGACCAGGCTATGATTTTGCACTCCTCAAGTTTTGGTGAAGCTGTGTCTATTGCAGCCTCAGATTTCTGTTCCGGTCTGACAGGACTGCAACCAGACGTGGTCTTCTCCTTTCACCTCAGTCATCTACAAGGTGTTTCAGTCTGGATGTTTGAGTTTTTTGGGCTCAATTCTGAGTAAAAACTCTAGTCTGTCTCCAGTCACTCAAGTCTGCTGTTCATAAAAATCCCAGGAGATGAGCCATTTCAGAAATACTCAAACCAGTCCATCTGGGACAGCACGGCCAAAAGCAGTGGAACATATAATTGAGAAGTTGAGGATGGGCACAGAGAAAAAAAAACAGTCTCGCTATTTAACTCTTTTCACCATGCCTGTGTCCAAGCCCTGCAGAAGAATGCACATTTTGGGCAGCATTAGACCAAAAGGTCCCTTTACTGTGAATTACTGTGAAGGGGCAAGAAAATGACTTATGATCTGAAAGAGCTGAACACACAGCAGATTGGGCCTAAGCTGAGCCGAGGTTTCACAGATCCTGTGGTTGGACTGTGCATTTTATATTGTGGAAAAGAGCTTTTTAATTTAGAAAATTCATTGTCAGTGTTTGCACAAGTTATCACATATACCACCCATCCCCGGGTTTTCTATGACTTCATAGATTATCATTATAATTCTGCATGTGTGAGCACCCAGTGTAAGGTCTGTTTTGAGAGAGAGAGAGAGAGAGAGAGAGAGAGAGAGTATGCAGGAGTTTGGTTTAATCCCTCTTGTTATATTCAGATATGTCAGTTCTGAGGCTGGAGGATTTAATACGGAAATATGCTGAGGATATCTTAATCTGCTATAATTCAACAGTAATTATGTTAAAGTTTCTTTTTTTTCCCTTCACTGCCCAATCTTTATTATGCATACACATGCCTTGAGTGCCAGCTATGAGAAGCTTAGAGGGAGGGGGGAGAAAAAGAGAAAATAAATGTTGCCACCTCTGGCAACATTTTTAAAGAACTGTAATGTGTCATGTTGAACTGATGGAAAATTAAAATCCTCAACCAAATATAACCAATTAATGAAGTAAATAATAAAGCTTGCATTATCATTCAGGCTTCCATGATTTTTACCAAAACGTTTTCACAATAATGATGCTTTTATTGTAAAGTTGCTCATGCAGAACATCTGTCATCGAGGACAGATGGGTATTCCTGTGTTAACTGTCACAGAGTTTACATGATAAAATATATAACTCTTCCATTAAATGTATCCTGTTCTTATTTCTGTCTTTCATTTTTCAGAAGTTTGTTTTTCTCTCATGGGTAGATGAAATCTAATGGGTGCTATGATACCTGTCTGCTCATCATACAACAGCTGTGATTGTGCTGTTGCTGTAACAGGCTTTGTGACATCAAGTCCTGGTTTATTTGTGTTCTTTTCTTCTGTTCTCTTGAGCTCCAGCAGTTAGTAGATTGAGCAGAAAACAGTAATGAAACCCTCCATTTCCCCTTTGACCGGTCCTGTTCTCTCTACTGTCCCACAGTGCACTTTGACTATGAGCTGTCTGCTTAGCCTGTGCCAGTCTGGCACACTGACCCCCTTCAGAGGCCACATTGTGTGTGTGTGTGTGTGTGTGTGTGTGTGGTGTGTGTGTGTGTGTGTGCCACCCCTCCTCTACCCTGACATCAACTCATGTCCTGGCTGTTATAAATAATTCATTGGCCATTTGAGGCCCCCAGAGCAGAAGAGCACTTGTGCAAGCCTTTAGTGATGGCCGTTAGTCACTCCTTACAAACACACACTTACACACTCGTCACACACAAGAATACACTCCACTCACACCAGACCAAAGCAGCCACTTAAACTGTCACAGCAGATCAATGGAAAGCCCAAACTCAACATTATCCTCTTGTGCCAAAGCTGAGACTTTTTTTCCCCACCTGACAAGACTCACAGCAAATAGATATTTTCTTTTTCCTGAGCATTTTTTATCACTTACCTTCTACTGGTATCCGTATCCAGAAACTCCACCAAGGGTCAGGGTGGATGTCCTGAGGGAGGAGGAGGAGATGGAGAAGGAGGGTGATGTGGGGTAGGGGCAAAGCACCTGGGTTTGTAGGTCCAATCTGCTATCTGCTTCTGGTTTGCGTATTTGACGTGGCGTGTGAGTGAAAGACCGGGGCACTGGGGAGAGAGCTTATCGAGAGAAGTGAGGGAGACGTGGTGTGAGCGAGACAGGGAGGAAGAGACAGAGGATGAGGCGTTGGGAGGTCAGAGTAGCATCTCGACTCCCGAGGAGAGGAAGAGAAGTGTCCAGTAGCACCTGCCTCATTACCGTCTGCCCCCCCTCCGTCTGACGTAACCCCGCTAACCCTGCAGAATATACATTAGCTGCGGGCCATACCTATGGGCCATGCAAACACATTTGTACAAGTTTTTGTCGATTAACTAATTCAGAAGTGAGCTTCATTATTCCACTGCCCTTAATTGAGATAACAATGCAAATTCCCTTCATTAACTGTGACATGGACAATTTCTCCCGGGCTCCACAGGGACACCATTATATTCAGAGCCCATGGAGCAGGTTGCAAGGTGTCATCAGATATTCAAATGGCATGCTTGTTTAATTGCAGTAAATGTAGCATGTCCGGACGGGTTGGCGGAGGACATTTGGAGTGCGCGCCTGGCTGTTTTTGTGTCACTATGTAGGTGTGTGAGTGTTTGGTAATAGAGGCATTTGGGTGGTAGTTAAGGTAAGAGTCAGTTCAAGGTGTGAGTGCGTGTGTCCATGCGTGAGTGTGCAGGGCCAATGGGCCCCCACCACCCCACCCCCAGGCAGCTGTTTGCAGGCCCCTGTGCGATCCCGTGGGGCTCCTGAGGGAGTGTGTTGTTGGACTCTTGTCTTTTATGGCAGCAGCAGTAAACATGACAGGCTGTTTGGAGACCATCTGTTTCCAATGGCTGCCGCATGGTAACAGGGAGCTCAACCTGAGATCTGCTTGGTGTCTGTCTCAGAGGTAACAGTCCTGTCTCCTGGCTTCTACAAGAGGATTCTGATGGGGAGAGAGAGACGGGAGGTGCACGAGAGAGAGGGAGTGAGAGAGAGAAGGAGGAGGGGGGCAGGGAGTCCACTGAGTTGAACTTGGCATCTGCAGGTGCTGCCTAGCATCAAACAGCACCCTAAGGACCTACAGGTGCACCCTCATCACCAAATACAAACAAAACAAACATTTGCATGCACACACACACACGCAAACACAAAATGAGAAAAAGATGGATGTACGCTCTCTTTAACACACAGTGCAGCCATACACACACCTCGGGCCATTAAGCAAAAACAGTATTAAGAGAAGCGGTCCCAGAGCGTAACAGATTGAGTCAAGTTCTTCTAACACTCTCTGGCTGCCGACATGGCGCTATGTCAAAAGCCTGTTTCCCTCAACACCTTCTCTTGCCAAATTGAGCTGAAGAAAAAGAAAAGACTGTCACACTCCTCTTAACACCTAAGTCATTAATATGTCTCTGATGCACTCATTTGTTCATCTCACGCATTAATTTGAGTCCTTTCTTGCGTAAACGGCATTTAAATCAAAACAGTGCGGATGGCTTTGAGGTGCGACTCGGGCTGATTTGCGGGTCTTTTACCTTGGAGGCCATCCTGTTGTCATTACAGTATCAGAGATGCTTTTTTTCTCTCTCTCTGTGTTGTCCTTTGTTGAAATCAGAGTTTAGAAAACCACCAGTCACCCATGTGCCCCTAATGGTAGACTGACACTGCTTTTATTTAATGAATCTGAAGGTGTGTCTGTTGAGACATGGTTGGCCTTCTTCTTATCTCGCCCTAATTATTCTTTTAAAGTCCTTTACTTTCCCATCATTACCCTGCTTAAACACCCGCATCCTGAAAGGCCTTGAACCCCTCTCTCTCTCTTTCTGCCTTGTCATTTTGCTCTCCCTGGACGTACTCACCCATTAAAGAACTGCTGCAGTCCGCCACTCATTATTGCTCAGTACATTTACATTGAATAGGTCATTGGGACCCAACTAAGTGGAACTAATGTGGCACAGAATAGTAGAGGGTTTGAGTTCAGTGTTACACAAACCCTCTGCTCTGTAATAAGGATTCTCTGATTGCTGTTAAGAAGGAGGGAGAGTGCCTCAGTGAACCGAGTCATGACTGAAACAAATCTGGGGCTTGTTTGTTGTTTGGTTTATGGTTGTCTGTTTGAGTTTAGGCTTTTCTCCATCATCCAACAGGTCTATTCAAGTGATGAAAACACAATGGAAAGCTCACTCTCCTTTCTCAGTATAGGATGTGTTCTTTTTTTTTTTTTTGTTTGTTTCAGTTGTATTGTTGCCCTGCATACAGTATTGGTCTTGTGATTATGCAGGGACAGGGATGCAGAAGGCTGGGCCATATGGTAGATGTCTCCTCGCCATCCTGACGAAGAGAAGACTTGGGAATAGGCCGCAGGGTCACTCTTTGACACCGACTACCACGCACTGTAAAGAGACAGCAATTATATACACACAGGCAGTCAACAGTAGCCTGCGAACTGTATGATAGGGCTGCATGCTTTCAGAATTTGGTCTGTTATATAGTGAAACATCTGTTATGTTTATGGAAATACAGCCAGAGCTTTTTGTTTTTTTCATGCTGACAACAAAGTCTATCTTCCCACACAACATGTGTTAGGTCTCCAGTTGAAGTAAACTGGCAGTAATTCTGGATCTTGTTTCTATTTCGTAGGCTTGTCTGTGGGTGCAGGCAGGGAGGAGATGAGAGTTGATACTTACACCTCTGGCTTAACATGGTGGGTGGGAGCACAGCAGCTGGTTGACTTTTATTAAGACATAGCAATGTGTTTGTGTGTGTTTGAGAGGGAGAGAGGTTGCGTGCACGAGCACAGCTTCTATTTCAACCTGTTTCCATGTCCATCGGAGTGCGCGAGTCTATATATTTTGTGTTGAGGCAACTGATGTACTATCAATTAACAATAACTTCAGCTCCATGTTTCATGACAGGGAGAAAATGATTTTGTGTAGTCGGTTAGGTGGTCATTTTGCTGAACACGAGAAAGACTGGAAGAAGAGAGGGAGTACCCTGTCTACGTGAGTCCACTTCAACTGGATTTAGCAGTATGAAGTGAGATAGATCAAATATTGAGTAAGTGAAGGAAGGGCATCACCACATCAAAGGCGTGGACTGGGAGGCACAGGGAGAGATTAAAGGCAGCCTTGAAGAAGTGGGTGAAGGAGACCAAACTGTGGTGGTTGTAGCCATACTGGATGGGCCAGTCGATAACCCATCCACTGCACTGCTCCACCAAGCCGCTGCTATCTGAGCACATATAGCTGCTTCTTCCAGATCTTAAGTACTCACACAATGACCTTGAAGAGGAAAGGGTCACGAGATCACAGGGAAGAGGAATGTCAGCAGGAAGGGGAAGATACTCAGCAGTGAGATTATTCAAAGGATGAACACCTTGGAAATCCTCTGGAAAAAAGTTCTCAGAGATCCTCCACTGATTCTTCTTTCATCCTCTGCTTCCCTCTGTGTCCGCCCAGCCAACGCCCCTTACATTAAGGTTGCAGCATTTCAGCTTAAATTTACATCTACAATATTAATTTCTTAAAAATCTTCTTTATATTTCAGCCAAATCACTGAAACAGCAGTGGTAGAAGAGGACACAATAGTGCGTAAACAAAGTTGAGTGGAAACCCTAACCCCTGCCGATTCTGGCCCAATCAGCCTGCCCTGTTCTGGCCCAGCTTGTGTGCCTGCATGCCTGCCTGAGCTTGGCTGAGTTTGAAAAGTCAGGCTTGTGGGTGGATGCTACTCATAAATATGTATTTGGCTTAAGCCGTGTAGTCCCACTGCTCTCTGCTCTGCCTTGCTTGCCCAAACCTTATGCTCCTCTCACTCTCAGTCCTTCATAAGTTAAGGGACGTAACTTCCTGGGGCATATTCATTAAAAGCTCAACAAAGGAATGATTGATGCTAGAATTACAGTTACAGGTTGCTGTTACACTTGTGCTGACAGCAGGCTAATTTGGGTTTGCAGAGATAAAATCCAGGTAAATGCCATCATTCTGCCAAATGTAGTTCAGTGAAACAGTCTAGTTGGTCTTGCCACTGTTGTGGCACCATTTCACATAAACATTGAAGGGATTAAGAGATTTGTGTCAAGACTGTGAACACTTCTGGAGGATTCTGGATGTTACAGGGAAGACTCTGACAGGCATTATTGTTAAATATGTAGCCCACTCTATCTATCTGTCTATCTATCTATCTATCTATCTATCTATCTATCTACTCACTGATGGCTTCATTAGCACTACTCTGATTAATTTCAAAGATCACTTGCAAGGAAAGCTTCAAAGGAACCCCATTGAAAATAAGTCCTCAAATATGACTTAAATCATCCCTGAAGAAGATTTTTTTTGCAATTTAAACATTGAGATATGTCCGACTGAGCAAATAATCCTGATCCCTAATTTTGATTTCAGCTGCAGCCAGTGTTTGT
Organism: Trachinotus anak; assembly: GCF_046630095.1. NCBI lineage: Eukaryota > Metazoa > Chordata > Actinopteri > Carangiformes > Carangidae > Trachinotus > Trachinotus anak. The sequence goes on from NW_027273852.1 coordinate 14,480,853, forward strand.
GAGGGCACACTCTTTCCGTATGCGCTTCAAGTCAAAAGGCACAGAAGCTAAGACCTAAGATCTCCGCATGTACAGTCTGCTGGGAATCTGTCATGTGACAATCCTTTTTTATCTGTATAGTTGGTGTGTGTCTGTGTGTGTGTGTGTGTGAGTGAGTGTGTATGTGTGTTTCTGTGCACATGTGTATGAATGGTAGCCTCATGTACTGAAAGCAGTGAACCACCATCTCTCTCCCACTCTTCTATCTTTGTGTTTCCTAGCTCGCAGGTTTGCAGTCAGCTTAGTGGAGACCTGCATACCCACATTCTGCAGTTACAGTAGAAACCTTACCAGTCCTCGTGATAATTGATCTCCTCTTTGATTTTTCAACTGCATTTGAAGCACCGTCTTCATCTGATGCTCTATATTGTGAAACATTGTGCTGCTCCTTCCTTCCTTGCCTTTATGTATGTTTCTGACAGTTCCTGCCCTTTTTTCTTATAACACTATTATCAGGAAGGCTCAGACAGAGTAAGTTCTCAGAAATCTGAAAGCTCCCTCAACAAACAAGAATTAATGTCTGCCTGAAAAATCCTGATCTCTCTCATTCTTATGTAAAAGCAAACTGTCTGCAAAAAAAAAGATCAAAGGGCACAAACATGATTTATCACTGTTGCTACTAAGCAACCATCTAGTCAGTGTTATCCAACCTGAAATGATAACAGGACAACAGAATATAAATTTCTTCTTGTGTTCTTGTGTAAAATAATTTCATTCAGAGACTGGAGGGTGGATGTGCTGCTGCTGCTTGTTTCTCTGCAGGGCTGCACATTTTTTCATTGTTTGATATTAAAGTGATAAGCAACCCAGTAAAAAAAGAGACATTTTCAAATTGAGAAGAGGAGTGCCCTCCTACTACATAGTATATGCATGCCTTGATTAAGAAATCATCAATTAAAATTAATAATTTTCTGTGCATGTGTGTGTTGTGTGCACATGTGAGCTCAGTTGGTAGACCAACAGCTAGAAAGGGAATCATCATCCACATGACAGAGAGACTTGGGAAGATGAAGTCATTGTTCTCATTTCTGTCTTGTCACCCATGTCCCACTTTTGAAACAAATGTATCATAATGTTTTATCCCTTTTTTTTCAATGTGGAATGATTCTCAAGCTGAGCCAAATTATTAAATATAAATGGGATGTCAACTATCTGTCAAAACACAACAAAAACATCATGCAACATGGATTTTTTTTCTCGCTTTGAATGTGTAAGGGTTTCTTATGAAGGCTTGACAGAGGAGAAGTAAGAGTAGTCTGCCTCTTATCTGAATTGTTGCAGAGAGGATGGAAGAATGACAGTCTTCCGGCTGCGGGCCAAACTGAACCTTTCACTCTTTGCTCTGCAGGGACTGACCACTCAACTCTGCCAGCCAAGTACTATACACCAAATGCTGCAGTAACCTTGACAGAAGCTGACCTCTGCAATGTAATCCCTATTTTCTGATGTATTGGAGCTCTTTTTTCCAACTTATTCCATGCTGTACAGTGAAAAATGAACCCAGCTTTAAGATAGTTTCAAAACCAGGCCTCACATTCTCAATTCACATCCTCAACCCTGCTCCTATCATTAGCTTTAGCATTATGATAAGCACTATCTTCTCTTCTGGTCCTACCTTTGTATTCACATAACCCCTATCCACGTTCCAAGCTGTATCCCGTCTCTACAGATTTCACCATTCCCTCTTCTATCCTTATCCCAAGGCCCGTCTTCTCCAGGCCCAACCCAGAGTAAACTCCTGCGTACAGTAGCCTGTCCACCCTATGCCCTGGCTGTCAGCTTTGCGGGCAGGCTGCGTTGACAAGGGGAGGCCACTAGGGCTGTCTGTCATGGGGTTATTCTCGGGGCGGAGACGGTTCAGCTGATTCGCTGACACCGGCTGCCGTGTGAGGGGGCTGGAAGGGCGGGCATTTGGCGGGGATTTACAACGTGCATGTGTGAGTGTGTACGTGTGCGCATTTGGCGGGGAGCTACCAGGGGTTAGCCTTGCCAGATGACAGGTATGAGGGAGGCGGGGAGAGAGACTTGGGAGGCAAAAAGAAAGAAACACACCTAAACACACACATAGATGTGCTCACACATACAGTTGAAGGCAGTTGAAGGACAATGAATAGAGTTCCAGACCTCGGCAACACAGCTGGGAAGAAATGCCCTTAAGAAAATGTTTTGAATTTACTTTTGTACAAGTTGTGATTCCAACAGCATTGGTTAACACAGCAGTAAACTCTTACACATTATCTCATTATTTTTTGTGACTTTTTTTATTTATTTTTTTTGTTACAAGCAGCCACTATTATTATTTGCTGCACCACATGGAGATCCAGCACTGCCACGTCTTTTTCTTTAGATATTGGATTAATGATCTGTGTAGGTTGCTCTTTATTCTCTGTGTGTTCAGCCTTGATTTCTGTGTGTGTGTATCTGGTGTTGTTACTTCATGTATGTCGAGATGGCAGTAAAACCTTGCAACATAAGACTTTCATGGTTAGATATCACTAGAGGTACAGCAAGTCAACTGTCAAGCAACATTGTAGATCCGTTTGGAGAAGGCTGACATAATTTGATATTTTTACTGATTTGAGTATAATAATGTAATGGATACAGTCACATGTAAAACAACTCTAGTTAGCCTGTACAGTGTGTGTGTGTTTTGTTCACCTCTGTTGGACTGTACCATCTGAATGTCATCCTATCAGAGACTCCCTGCTGTATTTGTGTCTGGGATCTGGGTAATGACTGATATTTCAGCTATACTGTGTCTATAATGTCTTAGAGGGTCCCAGGCCCTGACATCATCACTTGCCTCTTAAGGAATCTGATGCCCCTGTTCAGATTGCTCTTCTTTGGGGTCTGCGTGACTTGATGGTGCAGTGGGATGATTGGATGCTGTCAGCACTGTGCCTGATCAAATGTGGGAAAAGTATTTAAGAGTACGATTAAGTCTATGATTTTGCGGGTGTACTGGGTACATATTAGTATAAATATAATGAATGTCAATTCTGTGTGTGTGTGTGTGTGTGTGTGTGTGTGTGTGTGTGTGTGTGTGTGTGTGTGTGTGTGTGTGTGTGTGTGTGGAGATGGGGATAATCTCTTGATCTCCATCAGAAGGTCTCAACGACATGCCAATGCTGACTTTGGCCACAGGAGCCAGGACAGCCGAGGCGCCAAGGCAGCCTCCTTCCACTCATGTGGTGCCAGCACTGTGGGCCTTAAACAAACAGGGTCAGCTTACAAAGACAAAGGAATGACACGGATCCATTGGACCCTCCTTCAAGTCCTCAGATTTGCTCTGTTCATAAATCTGTCAGTCTCCCAGCACACAGGCATATTCATAGCAGCTGGGGGTGTTGGGCAAGGTGGAGGGGGAGGAGGGAGGAGGGTTTATCCAAGCAGAAATATGTAATGGATTCAATTTATCTAAGCTGCAACACTGCTTGGTTTCAGCTTTTTACAGATGAAAATGTGATTCTGGCGGTCACTTCTTTTTAGACATATGTAGAAATATATTGAAATCTAGTTTCTTTGAAACTCCAGTGTGTTTTGGCATTGTTTGATAATTTCTTAGCTCATAGCCACTCTCTTTCTCTCTGTCTCTCTCTCTTTCTCTCTGTTTCTCTCTCTCACACACACACACACACACACACATACGGTATATGTATATATATATATATATATATATATAAACTGTATATCAATTACTGAGAAAGAGCTCACTTGATAACATCTTCTCTACTCGTACCTTGGACCTCAATTATCATCCTGAGAGTTTCTAAATCCTACATTAGATAAATGGCAATTGACTCTTTTCTGTTTCCTATAATAGAGGCAGCATCCTGACACTGCAAATGAGATAGAGTTCAGACATTAGTATTCTGTTAATTTGACCCTAGGCGCCTCTACACAATCAGATCTGAAGCCAAAGCACTTAGCCTATGCTAAGGATTAATGACGGCCATCTAAAACAATTTGGGAGCCAATCAGTTGAACTGAGGAGGGTAAATCTAATATGATAATTTATCTGCATCAATGCGACTCGCCTGGCAGGGAGGAGTATGCTAATTGCGCGACCCTTACCTAGTGACTGGATGCACACAGCTGGGTGTGCTTGCTCTAGCTCTGCTATTAGGGAACTTTGAGGGACTTTGGAGTTTGCTGAAGCGAGTTCTCCTTGGAGGGTGATGGGAAGTGAACCTCGCCGCTTCACACTGAGCTCAGTCCTGCTCCCCTCAACCCCTCCGTTTCAATTTCCATAATGTGCCCGCCTCCAATGACATGACAGCAAGGCGCAAATAAGTGTCTATATTGGTATCAGATGGAGATGTAGAGGATAGGGTTTTTAATATGGTTGGAAGACCTCCCCAAGGGACCATTTTTGCCACTACAGAACATCAGTTACACAGTTACAACAATAGTCTCTTAATTGATTCATTTAATTAGCCGGAGATGGAGTTTGCACTACAGCCTGTCATCCTGTATCATAGGGGGTCTCCTCAGCAGCCCGCACGGCCAGCCTCTTACCCCACACTAGTCAGACTTCCATTAAAGTGTAATTATATGTAAATGAAAACTACACAAAACCCTTTCTAAACTTGACCACTGAAACAATCTTGGCTTTCAGTGCCTCCTTTTTTTTCTTCCCTTTTTTACTAATGAAAAGAGAGCAAAAGAGCATTTTGAAAACGCAGCAGCCAGACATTTTTATACTTTACACAGACACGTTTGAAATCTTTTGCCCTACTTGTGAAAGACAAGCAGTTAATCAGTGCTTTTGATGGAGTGGTAACTCTGTAAATCAGTTGCCAGCTTTGTATTGTAGAGAGTGAGTGCACTTGGGTGAGTTGGGGGTTTGGAGGGGAGGGTAGGGATCAGGGGGCCTGTATGGGGGTATGTAAGAGTTTCTATTTAAACTGATGCCTCTCAACAAAAACAGCCACCCTTCCAAATCCTATACACCCACTCCCCTTCCTCTCGTCTCGTTGTTTACCGCAGGCCCAACTTCACAAGCTTTCTTGGTATGAAGTTGGAGCCACAGAGCTAAGAGCAGGGGAGTGATTACAACTTCCTTCAGTGTGAATGGTGCAGATGTCGGCCTGGCCTCAGCGAAGCAGAACAATGCCCTCAAAGGCGTCTGGACACAATGGGCCTTTCTCCTCTGCCGGAGATGTCTCTCTATAGCAGCTTGCAGCGCGGGGATGCTAAGCAGGTGGCACACAGAGAGACAGAGACAGCCCCAGCCCTTTTAAGTTCCCTGAGCTGAAAAGCATCAGTGGGTACATGTGTGGAGGAGTCGTCGTGGATTGCTTCTGTGGTCAGTCTGGGCATTAGTGTCTGGAGGTGTCATTTAGCTGTGGATTAGCCAGGCTGCCTGTTCACTGGGGATTTTCCCCCATTGACGGGCTACTGAGAGAAGCTGGGATTGATGCTCTCTGGCGTCTTTTTCTCTGATCTGCCACGGCTTGGTTGAAGATTGAGAGCTCTTTCGCTCTCTTATGAGGAAGTTATAAAGTCCCCAACCATTACTCTTCCTCTATCACTAGATTCTTCTTCTTTTTCTGCATTTATATCTCAAAGAATGAGTAATATTTTTGCAATATGTTTTTGAACAGTAAACAAAGGAAATTTGATGAAGAAACCCATGGAGAAAAACCTGATTCTTTGAATGAATGAATTAGATGACATAATGTGCTTGTTTGAACAGTGTGCATTTTGCAAGTGTGCACTTATAATATTAATATAATATTAAGTATATACTCATATTTTGTGTGGTTTTCAAATATATGTACTGTACTTGTTCGGGGCCTCTGCTCGCTTGTGTTTACCAGACCACATGTTTGTGTACTAAAATGGAAACACCCTGGTCCTATGGATTTGCAGATTTAATTATGACAGCACGAGCATCCCACCGTGTGTTTACCACAGAGTCCCTCTCTATGGAGCTGAATAATTTGCTCTCCACTTCCCCAACTGTGTGGCATTACTGTGATTTTCCTGGGCCCAGTGGAGAGCAGTGGGGACCAAATGAAGAAGAGTCACCTGGAATCTCCTTCCAAGGTCTTGCAGAGTTAACATGTAATGAATAAATTAATATCTAATGAAGGAGAGGGCCACTATTACACTCACCCTGCACTCGTGCCATCAGGGAAGATCGAGGTTGAAGACACTAAATACTGCAGTAGATGCTGTGAATTGACAAACAACATCAAAAGACAGAAAGAACGGTGCTAAATACTTTGTGTTCTCCCACTGTGCTCATTTGAGCAGAAGTTAATGTCATCTGTACTTTCCTTCTTTTGTCTTATTCCTGTTTTCATGTAGTGAGGTTCATGCTGGTGCTGTGCTTTCATCACAATGAGGGCTGATTAAAGATTTTTGACTCTTGTAAGTAGTTTTTTTAATTTATTTTTCAATAAGATTGTTTTAAAATAGTGAGAAATTATTCCTATCACCTCTTTGCTCGTGTTTTGTCTTTCAGACAGAGTCTCGTATTAATTTGGGCAGTCTAGAGGCCTGCCCATAAAGGATGAACATTCACACATGATTTTCCACCTAATGTGTCTTTCTTGCTCTTTCTTGCTCTCACTAACCACCTCAACATCCATCTATGTTACTGGCATGTGTACAGTATGGTGTCGGGTGTATGATGGTAGCAAAACAATATGCCTACACAGTTACCTTTCTTGTATCTTTTGTCATTGAGGGATTTAATGCGTCATTGGCACACGTGCAAGCCGAGTCCTGCTGGGCTGTTGCTAATGTCGAGGCCCCCTTGTGCGAGTACATTATCTCTGAGCCTTCCTATTATTCTGGAACAGTCTTTGACTTCTAATGTGTCTATCTACACGTCCCCGGATATCTCGCGTCATTATGAAGCAAACTAACAATCCATTATTCTCATCTCTTGTCATTACTGCAAGCAATACTCCATTAGCTTAAGTTCTGTTGTTTAGGTCTCTTAATTTACATGAATAAGAATTTGCTGTCCAACAAGTACTGACACAAAATTTATGTGCACAAAGGTTAGGAGTCACGTGATAACAGTTTCAACTCAGTGTTTTGTTAGAAAAACGAAAAAAAGGTCCAGTTTTGAGCAGAGGAGACACAAACACCAGCACTGTGTGTCAGATTTCAAACCAGCAAATGCAAGCTTCAAAATCTGACCTGTCCTTAAACCTCCTCATACAAATAAACTGCTTACTCGAGACAGCTAAAAGAAACACTTTTCAGGAAGAAGCATCAAAACAAAGTTCACATAAATAAATTAAAATTAACAGCTTTTTCAGGCAGTCTGTTCACTGTTCCATCTTGCCTTGTTATTTACATCAGGGACAGATTGGAACAGATTTCCATGTACATTGCGCCCACTGTAACATTTTCTGTGGCCAGACATCCTGGATTAAACAAAAAAAAGCTTTCTGTCAAAAAAAGAAAAAAAGAAAAACTTAGCTGATATATGGTGAAAGACTGACTGTTGCTATTCATAGATGGGCTTAGACCTGTCTTGATCTGCTTCACTACAGAATGACAGATTGTCCAACAGGATGCTGTGCAAAATTGGGAAACTTCCCTACCTTACAAACCATACAATGATTCTGCACAAAAAAAAGAATGCATTTGATGTTTTGATCTGTGTATGACTGCACTTTCCATGTTTTAGAACTCTAATGGCAGATATGCACATGAACAATGGAGAAAAACTGGAATAGTACTCATGAGTGGAAGTGGCTTCTCAGATGAGGCAAAGGAAACTAATCAAATAGACCAATCAGTGTCTGTGCTGAATGTAAACATCAAAGCTCTTAGAGGTGAGACATATTAACCTCTACCCTGAATCAAAAATGATATTTTTGGCTCTAGTGAGCATTCAGACTTGCACTTTGGTCCAGTGCCCATGCACTGAGAAAATCAGTGCTGACCTGCACGTTAGCAGACTCCTCAGAGGAAATAACAGAACTTTCTCTGGCCATAGTGTACAATACAATACATGTAGAGCAAAAAAAGAGAGGAGGGGAGGGGAGAGGGTGAGGGCGAGGGCGAGGGCGATGCCTTGTGTAGTGGATCAGTTTTAATAATTCAATGAATGATGACTGAGCTCTCACTGCATTAAAAACACTCACTGGTTAGATTTAAATCAACGGTTACTGCACCATGATGGGAAAAGCCTTTGCACTGGGGACACAGATGTTAGTAATTCTCTCTTACAGAATTTCACAGTTCATTGTTTATTTAGAGCCCTTGAGATATGGCTTTCCCCTTCCTCATTCAGTGTCACTCACAAGTCCTCAGTCGTGTTTGGGATCTGGCCACAGGCATTGCAGTGCAGTCAGTTAATGATGAAAAGGTGAGAGACCGGCCTTCTCTTCTTAGCCAGAATGTTCTCATTATAATGTCAGCAAAATAATACCAAACACAGACGGACAGGAAAACTAAGATAATTAAATAGGAAAAAAGGCTAAAACAGTATGTGACTGATTAACACAGCCTGACTGTTAAATATGCAAATGAAAATTACGAAAAAAAAAAAAAAAAAATTAAAGTAAAACAAATAATCATGGTCAACGCTGGGAACTGGGAGAAATATAATGAATAAAAGTGAAAGTTGATTGAAATATAATTATATCAATTGTATTACCTTTTTACACAAATTATCCCAAATGATCTGAAATCTTCTATTTCTGGATTATGCTGCACACTCTGAATCAGCCTCTCACAGACAGTAAATCTGACTCTATATCACACTGTTGCTGATGTGTTTCTGAGTCTCTGAAACGGTGCCTGTAATGAGCCTGATAGGGCTGTGATACCACACTATTTGCCATAGACGCGTTCCAGAGACGCACGCCAAAAGGAACGATTTGTAGGTGCAATTAGATTCCCTGATATTGAGTGTTAAAATGAGCTCTCCCTCTCCACAGGAGCCAGGGGAAGCACATGTACTGTACCTCTGTCTCAGATTACACAGATAATACTCAGTTACGATGTTCTTGGCAGCCAGTTGAAAACATTTTTCTTTAATATATATAAAATACATATTTTTGTAAAGCATGCAACATCACCTCTATTGCCTTCCCCGGGAGTATGGCATATTTTGTTATAGTGTAATAAAAGAAACACTTCATTTATATTTTATTAGATTTTAGGACATATTCTGTCAGCAGTAAATCCAATGTGTTGCCTCAGAGCCATGAATTATCTATTAATCATAACATAAATTCAGTCGTGGTACTTTTACTTCACAGTTACTTCTAAAAATCTTTTTTTTTTTTTTTTTGTACAGAGTGGCAGGTGCATGCTCCCCCGCCATAAATCTGTAGTGTTTTACGACCAGAACCATCAACACCCCACCAAAAACAACAAAATATGTCATTGTTCTCCCTATACTTGTGACATGTTTGTGCAATGACATCACTGACCACTGACTGATTAATTACTCTTACGGCCCATCCTTAGGCAGGAGGGCATTGTGAGGTCACAACCTTGAGGCTACAGGAAATGGACTCAATAAGCAGGGGGTCATCCTACTGCAGATTCCACAGGGATAACCACCCCTCCATCACCTGTGTGACTAACTTACTGTCCTTCTTCACCAACAGGAGAACAGCGAGAGGTCCTCCCCCACTTGCGCTCCCTTAGACAACAGTTTGGCCCAGGAGAACAATAAAACAGTGTCAGTTTCTACAGGGAAATAGAGGCAAAGTGAAAGAGGAAACAATTCGTCCACAACAGGACACACAGCCGTGGAGGATAACCTGCCTTCAAAGATGCCGGGGTGGTGTATTAGAATAGTTTAGAGGTGGCGCACTTCAAAAGCCTTAGTGCAGCTCCCATACCGAGTCGTTTTTCCTGCTATTCTTGTGGGTTGGTTTTGGGTTGCTATAAGTAGCCTGCATCCTGTCCCTCTGTGGTCTCAGGTGGATAAGTTTTGTTTTTGTAGCTGGGGCCGGGCCTTTAATGGCTCTCTGTGCTTCCACTGCTTCTGTTGGCAGGGCTGATTGGCTTGTTAGCAATGTATATATATATATATATATATATATATATATATATATATATATATACATACACAGATCATACGAAAGAACAACAAAGCTCCTGTGTAGTGGGGGCAGCACAGTTCTAATTAGGGCAGATCATTTTATGATGTGATGTTACATTAGCCTGTTTGATGGCCAGAAATAATGCTCCTGAACAGCTGGTTAACTCAAGTCATAAGGACAAGAACCAGTAGCAAAAACATTACATTACAATGATCCATATGTTAGCAGTTAGCAGAAACTGCTAACACAAGGGTACAAAGGTAGTCCTTTTCAAGGGTGTTCATCGAATATGGTGAGACCTGGTGCTACTGCTGCACAACTCTTAACAAACTACAGAGAACTGATTCACTATTCACATGCATTTATTAAGTTTTAGCCTACAAGGACGTATCATTGAAATACAATACGGTGGCCTGAGCAGTAACAGCGAATGAACATGAAAGGCCAATAATAATCATTTTAATAAAGTGGATATCTGAGACTTGTGGTTTGTTAATGTCTTCAAATCCTCTTTGTCCTTGTGTGAGAAAGCATCTGTTCTGCGCTTGTCCTAAGTGTCACTGTATCCGCCTTTATCCTCTTGAACCTCCAGGATAAATACAGGTCTGAGGACGTGCCAGTCTGCAACTTTAGTGGACCCTTCCCCGTCCGTCTGTCTGCCTCTGGGCTATCCTCATGTTCTCCCCCTTTCAGAGCTTTTGTGTCCTTTTGAAACATCTCGTCCACGTTGATCAGTGGTGGTCTACTGGTTACCCCTACTCCTCCCACAACATTCAGAGGCGCACATGGTCCATTGTTCGGAGCACCAAGCCTGATTAGTGTGTGCGCACCAACAGGGTCGGTAGGCAAGCCACTTAGTGGAGTAAATGACCTCTATGGTGCAATTACGATCAGTCTGGGGTAACCTGGTGGTCTAAATTCTGGCCAGAGTGCACCTCTGCTCCCCCTGCCCCACCTGCACCTTTGTTAGCCACCCAGGGAGGACTGTGTGGCTCTCTCTTTCCCTCAACCTCCCTTTCCTCTTAATGGCTTTCAACTTTGTCTGGCTGTCCTCTCCACTGCCCTGAACTGTAGGTCAGCCTCCCAATTAATTACAGCTTCTGGTGATTACAGGGTTAGAGGGAAAGTGGCGGAGTTTGCCTACAGTGTGGCGGGTCCAAACAGGCCAGCTTGACTGTTTATTTAACCATGTTAGTATCTCAGGTTAAGTATGCTCATGCCATTGTTTCCTTATGACCCATGACCTCTGCTGCCTGATATTAATCAAGCCACTCATGTCTAAGAGTTCAAGGTATTTTTAGCTTTAGTTTTAATTCACAGTTAAATTTTTACATGTTGTGACATACTTATTTGCAGAATAGAGCACCTATTTTTTTACTGATTGTTTTACCTTGTAGGAGCCAAGCAGTCCCCAACCCAGAAAAAGGGGGGAGGGAAGCTCACCAGCAAGCTCACAGATGCTAACGGGTGCAATCACAGTCTCATATCCTGATTGTGCAGTTGGTAGTGTGGACAATGAGGGCGGAGAGAGGGAAATGTGCACGGCAGCTTTCCATTATGAGATAGTGTGTATTACTGTAATCCAGAGGGCCTCCTGCTCGCTGTGGCGTGTGCCAGACTCCTGGGTGGGCAATCTCAGAGACAGTGGGGAGGCCCAGCTTATTTCTGGGCACATTTGGCATGGCCTATATGGCTGTTACAAGAACTAGAAGTGGAACAGAAGTCATAAAAAGACGTTTTGATATTTTTGGGGAAACTTTTTAAGCACTAGAGTTGAAAAGTGTGTTTTATTTATTCTTTGCTTTAAATTTTGTGGTACATGTGGAAAATGAGGAGGTGGTTTAAAGAACTTTCTCCAAAACAAATGTAATTATCAGAATGCGGTTTATAGATTCTTCAGAAAATTAAGGTTTATGTCCTACTTCATTGTCATAATGTTTATTGTACACCACACTCTTTGGCACTCTTGCAGTCATTAAAAAGGTGTTAGGAACTGAAATGATACTAAATACAGGGAAAATTGTTGTGGTCTTTGGTACAGTTTGTTATTGGTCCTTGGCTCCTGTCACTTACTTTCTCATGGTTCAGTTGTCAGAGACCCTCACAGTATGAGAGCCTGTGCTGCCCTGAAGACCACTTGTTGGAAGCCTGCTGATCCTCTCAGGTCTGGAATGGCCTCGGGAGACTCTGAAAGCCTGTCGATGTTCTGTCAAAAAGCTTATCCCGGTGCTGATGGCACCAGGCTGGCACTGGAGCAATGCTCTCTGCTGAGATAGAAAGAGATGGTTGGTGTCCCACTGGAAATGTGTCTCATGCCTGTTAAGGTGTCTGCAGGAACATTGGCACAAAGCTTTTTGAGGGCTTTCAACATAACGTATTCAAACACACACAAACAAGTGCACACACACACACGCACACACACACACACACAGTGATGTGTGGGTGTACATTCAAATAACCACATATCTAGACAACAGCGGTTAAATCTAAGCTTGTATTATCTCTGTTGATGCATTAGACAAACAGATGATGACAAATACATTTATTTATTTTATTATGCCAGCTCAAATACATTGCATTCTCAAAGGGAAATTAATCATTACATAGTGGACGAACGATGTGTGTATCTGCATAATATCTATCTATCTATATTTGCTAAATATATATATATATGTATATAACAAGGTTATATGTGTATGTGTGTAACAGCGGGTGTGAATCTCACATCAATGAGGTGCTTGATTGCCGTGGTTATTGAAACAACAATGACGATTGTCCAGAGGTCATAACCTTGCGTGACCTAAGTTCAGGGGAAGGTTGTCTGGGGTTTCCTGGCAATAATAAGTGGGAAATCTTCACTTCCCAGACCTCCCAGTAACCCTACAAAGTGGGAGATTTATGAGGCCCAACGAGGACTCCCCTGATTGGCTTTATGGCAGGACTTCCACTCTGCTCTCTACTACTGTCATTAGGGGGTCTTCAACTCTAAACTTAGGCTGTTCTGGTCAGAGGGCAGTTTGATACAGAGATCTGGGACTACTGGAGCTGAGCTGCTGCCAGGGTTAATTACTGGGGGAACATGATGTCGTATAGTATACATTGTTAGTCTGTAGTAGTGTGTGCACTGAGCCTTCTGAAGTTGTAAACTGAAATATGCTATGCTCGCATGGCTGACCGGTTGACTTTCACTCTGATAGACACACACACACTCACAGGCAAGCACTGGCACTAGTGGAGACATACATGGGTCACCTGTCAGGTCATGCCCCCCCACTGGTCAGCCCTGCTGTATGACTGCATTGATTATGTGCTTGTCTGCAAGCATGCGGTCAAGCATGTTCATTTTAGCATTATTACATACTCTACCTGAGCACATGTTTTAAGATCTGTGTGGGTGTGTTGTACTGTACTTGCATGTCCACGGACCAAAGTCATCAGCCCAACATCTTCAGGAGCCTTGATGGGATCATGGCTTGATGGGATAATCTTGAAGAGGTAAGGCAGCTGTTGTTTTGCTGTTAGCTTAAGCATTAGACCTTCCCTTACGGCGAGGAGTATCTGCAGCCATCTGGATCTTCAGTGGCACTGGCACAGTTAAAAGAACTAGTGTCAACAAAGCCTGACTGTGGCCTCACGTTTTATGTCAAATGTTGTACTGAAACGCATCACAAGGATGACCCTGACTTGCACATATGATCTGAGCAAATGTGTGAGGAAATTATTGGTCAAAAGTGCAGAGTATACCAATACTGTCATAGACAGACAAAGGAAGCCTGCTAGCCAACCATTTTAATGCCACTGTGAACCTCATTAACAGTTTCACATGCTTGGAATACAAATTAAGAACATGTCTGTGAAAAAGTTGCAACAGGAACTGCAACATTTTGTTTTGCTTTGTTTTGCACTGGTGTTGTCAGCTCATTGTCTTTTGCTCGTGCAAGTAAAATAAATGTTTAATGCACAATAAATTAAGGAGAAACCACAGTAAATAAGTGAAATTATTAATTTCCTGTAAGCCAAGGTCAGAGAGCTTCCTCACCAACCAGCATCAAACGCAAAACAAATCGACCAAAGCTGAGAGGACCTGATTAGTGCCAAAGCTGTTGTAGACACCACAAACCTATACGTCATCCACAGACACTCAATGGCACGTGTCCGTCAGTGACTTAAGGGCCACTCTGGAATTACATCTCTGTGTCAGTGGCTATAAACTGCCTACCCTCTACAGAGAGAAAGAGAAAAAGAAAACACAGAGATGACTGTAATGAATTAGTTGTACCAAACAGAACTGAATGTTCCTTGTATTGAGCTCGTCTTATTTGTCTCTCAACACAGAGCGAGTAACGTGCAGGCCGCAAGTGACCCACAAGTGCTTAAATGAATTTAGTCTGCTAATGGCTGTGAGAGGACACCCTGAGAGCAACCATGAAATATGTGCAAGGACCCATGACCACTGAGATAATAACCCCTGTCCAGACCAGGGATTCTCTCTCCCCCTCTTTACTCCCCTTCTTTCCCACCCAGGTCTGGAGTGGCTCATGTCTGGGACAGATGGTAAGATGAGGCCCATGTACGTCCTGGCACAGCAGAGTACAGTGCCTCATGGGTGATATAAGGATAAAATTTGTCATCTCTCCAGTTTAATAGTAGTTTTCTTATGATTAGACTTGTGTGGATCAGGAAAATAAACAGACACAGCACATATGCGTTATTGCCCATGTGCGCTAATTGGTTTACAATATAGGCTGGAATACAATGATAAGCATCTGGTCTTTTTTTATTTACTAGAAACAAATGCCTTTCTTGACCACGCAGATTTGTAGTCAAGACACTAAATACTAGCTCCAGTCAGCAAGTGCTGGCTGTTTCCTAGCAGGGAGTTTTGTGTGTAGGAGCTTTTTTGTGTTCATGTGTCGAACCACATCCAGGGCAAGAAAGAAGAGAAGATGGGGCAGCTCTAATTAAAGCCAAAGGAAGAGTGTCATCTGCTGTGAACTCACGACTAGGGGCCACAGCAAATCAATGGACAGCCAGAACTGTCATCATCATCAACAGCTCCCGATCAGAGCAATTGGAGGGGAACAAAAAGGGATGAGAAAGACTCTACCAGGAAGCTCCTACCACCTGTGCAGAGCAAAAGAAAGCGGGGGAGAGGGAGAGCAACACAGAGAGAACAAGATAGTGACGCCATGGTTCAGGCTATTGTGAAATGCAGGAGATTTATCGTTTCTTAGTTTAGGACAGGCAATTTTGTCATCATCACCAAGGACATCTATTTTGATAAACAACGGTGCAATTGTATGAACATTGGCTGCGATCAGAATGATCTAATGACCCTTTAAAAAAATATAGATTTTTTTTGCCCTTTCATAGAGGATCAAAATGCTGCATATGGTGAGCTCCAGTAGTAAATGTTCCTGGCAATAAAAAAAGAAATGTTCCCCAAGAGCAGATTTAGATTCATTGAACCCTGTAAGCGGCATCAGTGCTATCCTGTCTGTGTGAACTGCGCCTTTTGGCCAGCAAGCCAACGGAGCGCTGGATCAGATTCTTACGCAAACACAAGCACATAAACGGCATGTTCTCATGGCATTAGCATTCCAAATGTTTTTCAAGACGAATGTGAATGCCACTATTTTTGTCTCATAACCCGCTCTCTCAGATAACTCCCTTTGAATAAATGAATTCTGACAAGGGGAATCTGCATACAAAAACACAGCGGGTTTAGAGGCAGCGGCTGGTCCACTGGTGAGGGCCTCTCTCTGAATCTCTTCATTCACTGCCTGCTCCTTATGGACTTATGGTTCTTTAAATGGCTGCCTCTGTTTACCCCCCCGTTCACACTGGAGGCAAGTAAGGCAATGAGGCATAGAGCCGCACATTAAAGCCTCTGTGCTGCAAGTTGGCACCTGCACATTCTTCTACCTGCTAAACCTCACACACAAAACTTCTTAAGAAAGACAAAATCTAAAGTGACATCATCATTACTGAAAGTAGAAAGTTTCTGAAAGCTCTGAGCAGGGGTGTAGCACAAAAATCTGGGCCCATGTGAATGTGCCATAACAGTGCCCCCCCAGTCTCAGCATATTTCCTGCTCATGTTTCTCAACACACTACATTATTACAATGCAACACTATTACTACGAATATTAGAGAACATTAAAGGATATTATTTTCCTCATGGTGGTTGAGGTCTTTTTTATGCCTTAACAGTGATAATGCTGATGGTGACCTGCTTCTGATCCTGTCTCTGTAGCTATTTCTGAAAATGAGGGCAGAGCCGCTTATTTAATCAGCAAGCTAACGATTGTTGTGGATCTATAGTACATACCAAAATCTGGCTATTCTAATTTTTTTTTTCTGATTGAATAGTTTATTTTTCTTTTCAAACTGCTTTCTCTCTTGTGTCTTTTTTTTCTGTAGCCTGAGTTCACTTCTTCATGTCATGATGAAGACATGATTATGTGGAAGTTCAGTGCAAGTACCAAGTTCATAGATGAACTATTTTCGTCCAGTCCTGTTGGTGGAGTGGACTTAACCTTGCGCTCCTTTCAGGGGGGGAAGAGCTCCCAGGAGACTCAAAGGAGCCTGAGCTTTTACTAAGCTCTTAAATCCAGGTATCTTCTGTGGGGGCCGAGGTAGTTAGTTCCACTATTCCCCCTTAACGTGACGCCCCTGGCTCCAACTTCACAAGCTGTGAAGTGTGCTGATGTCTTTGCAAATGTTTAGGCCCACACTGGTCAGGTTTAAGTTGTTATATTTGTTCCATTTTGTCAGTGCTATTAATTTTTTTTAAAAAGGGTAATAAAACACAAACAAACCATCACTCAACATGAAACAACAAAGGCTGCACAAGTCAGTTACTGTGTATTGTATCTTGTCCCATTTGGAGGCAGCATTATATATTATATTGTTGCACTCATTCTGTCTATTATTCCAGGGTTCTTGTATGATCACAATCTGGCACAGGCCTACATATATTTTATATTGTAGTTTCAGTAATAGCAGGGTCCCCATTATCATACAATAAAACATTGCAGACAAACCTACCAACATGCTTTGTTTCATTCTGCATAAACCTTGCACTGTGCTGCTGTTGGCACTCCACTCATCATCCCATGCCGCGCTGGTGGGCATATAGAGCAGTCTTTCAAAGCAGTGCCATCTCCATATGTTTACCACGATAATCTTTTATCTGCCATCCCTGACTCTGGTTCACTCCCTTCCTCGCCTGTGGCAACAATTTTATTTCTGCATCAATTAGCACAGTGATTAATACAACAAGCAAACAGTTTAGAGGTAATGGCACACAATTAACATCTTTCCCCATCATAAAGGGTATGCTAAACACTCACACCACCACTTTCTCTGCCTGGAATAGAGAGAAGTGTTTATTCCCTAATTCATATGCTCTCAGATGGAAGTGGAGTGGGCCTGGCTTTGTGCTATGCCATCACCACATTAATCTAATTATAGATAACTGAAAATGAGTCTTGCAAATCAGGATTGTGTGTGACACCCCTGCTTCCCCCCTCACACACAAACACACGCACACATGAACACACACACACACACACACACACACACACACACACTCAAATTGTCCCCTAAATAGGACAGTGAATGAGAATGCCTTTGCCTTTCACTGCGCTGCCACAACGCAAGTGCCAACCCGCCCTTCAAATGCCAACATCACTGGTGAAAAGGCACCATTCACTTGCTTTGTATCCAAACTTGTTACTGACTTACTTTTACCACCTACCCCCACGACTCTTTTCTCTTTTCCTGTTTTCTAATTACAAATCCACTGGCACCAGGAGGGTGTGCATGGGTAAATAGAGCTGTAGGGGCCTGTCATGTGTGTAGTAGTGGAGAGAAGTCCTCGCAGCGCTGAGGGATGAGATGATTTGTTGTGATTGACAGCTACCTTGAGACTGGCCTGATGGAGTTGTCAAAGCTGTATGCTAACAGCCTGTTTCCTTGCTACTGCAGATGTACTCTGCTTCGCTGTACTGCACACACACACACACACACACACACACACACACACACACAGACTGTTTTCTAGCATTTGGCACATCATGGGAACTCAAATATTTATTAGGACAATGGATTTTAAAGGCAATACGAGAAGAGACTGTCAGATTTCGAGTCAAATTGCGCTAGTATAAACAAGCATTTTTTTACTGACAGCTTCACACTGCCACCTCTTCCATATCACAGTCTTGTTTTTTTTGCAAAGCTAAGACAGAGCTGTATTTGAGGGTGCCGTCTTGGGCTAACACCGGGTGTGTGAATACAATGGCAATCCTACATCTGGGAACTCAGTGGGAAGACTATCCCATTTCTCACTTGTGCTGTTAGAAGAGGGTGTTCATTTTTACAAGGTGGATAGTGTTACTACGAAATGAAGTTGTGCAAAATTCCCTGTGAAAATCTGGTTATGAGCGTTAGCGATGATTTTGACTGGTACTATTCATCACATGGGTCCGCAGAGAGTCAGCAGAGCAAGTTTGTTTATGGTGGGCAGAATCCCTTCCCACCCCTAGTAAATGTAACAGGAGAGGTAGCAAATGTCATTAAAGAACAATTATTGTTAAAAAAAAAAAAAAAATCAAAACTTTTTTGCTGTTCATACAAATTTAATTTAATGTAGATTTCTCTATCTTTTTATGATTGGACACTAGAATATGTTTTCATTGCTTGTAAAAATATTTTTAGTCATCAATTAAGATTAAGAGTTTAGTTTAGGAGGAAAATGAGCATAATTGCTCTGTGATGTTTTGACATGGTGTGCAGGCATTGTGATGTAGTGTGAGTGTAAGTTTGTCAGGGGCTTCAAGGAATTGTAGCAACGGGAAAGGTGTGTCACGGCTCCGAGGCTCTTGTTCTGTAATGCAGGCTCAGCAGGGAATAAAATGACCAGCCTCATTCTGCACTTGGTCACCGGATTTCTCCTCTGGCCCCAAATCTTTTTTTTTTTTTTTCTTTTCTATCTCGTTTTCCCTCACGCCTCACTCTCCTTGCAGTTATTCATCTCAGGAACAAAAGCTAAGTGTTTAGCTGTGAGCCAGATCAAGGGCCTGCTTCTTCCTCCCAGGAAAAGGTGGAATAACAAATATGGCCGACGTTGAAATCAGCCATACCTTCTGTTGGCTCCAGACTCCCACATCTGTGCCGCACCTCTCTCTGTCTCCCACACAGCTGCTGCCGAGGCTGGGGAGGCTTCAGCCCAGTGCTTCCCAGCTCCCATCGCCTGGGATTCCCCTGGGAAGCAGCTGACTGGCACCCAGACTGCCAGCCAGATGATGGATCCTACCAGGAGAATCAGACGTGACAGGGGGAGGTGAGGCTGCAGGAGTCGCCACCACTGAACCTGAGGACGAGGGGCAGATGCGGTCAGCTGCCTCAGCTCTGTATGTGTGTGTGTGTGTGTGCTTGTGTGTGAATGTTTGCATGCAGATATGTTATATGTTAGCATCTCTGTAAGTGCATGCATTTAAATGCCTAGCCCATGTCTGTGGGTGGTTATTTTGGCACATTTTTTTGTTTTTTTTTTCCCACTCTAGTCACATTCTCCATCTGGACCTGAAGTATTTCGTTAGCTGTAGAATGTTACATTTTATTTCGAAAGCTGACAAAACAACAGCAGTGTTTGACTTTGTCATGTTTGTCATGTCTGCTATTGGACCTTCCCAAAACTGTGACAGGTGCCAAATGACACATGTTGAGGTTGAGCATACGAATCGAGCTGAAAACAGACGAGTGAAACGAACAGAAGTGGAAGAAATTGAATTTTCAGACATGCAGTATCAGATTTTGACATCATAGATCCTTAATCTCCTTTCACATAACTGCTAACCACAGGTGAGTCTGTTATATCTCTAATTTGTAAGTTTCAATTATTAAACAAGCAAAAAAAAAAAAGAAGAAAAAAAACATGTTTAAAACCTTTTAGTGGGCTCAGCATATTGTTTTGTCATTTCTGGCATGACCAGCTTGATCTTGTGATACCAGCTGGATGAAAGCTTCATTCTTGCCCTGCGGCGTCCTGCTGTGCCATTGCCTCAACCAGACACTGTGATGGTAAGTGACTGCTGTAATTGTTCTGCTCCCAGCTCTTACACTTCAGCCATCCAACTGGCTCCTTCCTCTTGGTCGTGCCACATTGCCCTCATGGGCCGTCTTGGCATGGCCCCACAGCCCCCCCACCCCCACCCCCTCCACCCCCCCACCCCCACTC
This sequence comes from Trachinotus anak, assembly GCF_046630095.1. Classification (NCBI taxonomy): domain Eukaryota; kingdom Metazoa; phylum Chordata; class Actinopteri; order Carangiformes; family Carangidae; genus Trachinotus; species Trachinotus anak. Next base: position 14,501,165 of record NW_027273852.1, read on the forward strand.
CCCTGCCCCCTCAACACAGAGATTTAATACAACTGTACAGTTTGATGTTGATGTGGAATTTCTTTCAGATGAATGCCTATTGATGACTGTAGCGCTTACATAACCCTCATCATTGTGTCGCTATTCACAAGGACCATTAAAAATAAATAAGATTCAACAAGAAATCTGATGTGTTTGATGTTGTGGATAGATTCCGGTATTTTTGCTTTGCAAAAAATCGTGTGGAAAAGAAAAATCTAATTAATGGGTTGATTTACCTCCATTATAAAAAATACATTCTTACCACTTACCTCTTGTGGTATCTCACCATGCAGATTAAGATTTCAGCAGACACACAATAAATGTACAAAAAATGCAAATAGAATATTGTTCATGGTGTGCTGCGCATTGATTTTTTGTTTTTAAGGAACGTCTCTTTCCAGAAACAGTGTCCCTGTTGTATTTTTTTTCTTATGGTCCTCTTTTCACTACAGAAATCGTTCCAGTGAAAGCAATTGATGGTACAAGTCGACACAGTGGGTAATGTAAGCCCTGGGCAGATAAAACTGAAACTACATAGCTGGATAAAAGATGAAATATGGGGGGAAAAAAATGTGTGTTTTGCATGTGTGTTTAAAGTGAACTGACCCTTTAAATTTTTTTTCGTGACCACTGTAGAGATACTTTTATTAATTCAAATAAAAAAAAGGCAGCAAAATGAATAAATAATGGTGGCAGCCATCGTACGCACAGTAAGTATTGATATCACTATATCAAAGTGTTCACTTAGCAGCCAGTATGTTTTCTTCATCGTCATCTCTCCGAGAGATTATGCATGCACTCAAATGCTCTCGTTGCCTCATGTAGCCCCGCTGACTATGCCAGCACACACACACAGACACACACACACACACACACACACACAATCACACACACAGAAAACAAACAGAGGAGAAGGGAGAAAACCATAAGGGGAGGGTTGCTCACTGTACTGTACATCAAATATTAAATTGTTTACCATGGTAAATAAACTTATCTTAGCCGAGTCTGTTTGAAGTGACAGTCATTGCTGTGAGTAGTGGGTAAAGTGGATCAGCCCTTGTCGTAAAGTGGGGACTCTCTACTGTAAAAGAGACTCATTTGCCATTCACACTGTTGTGTCTCTTCTTCACTACACTCTTGTTGGAAAGGCACCCACTCTGCATTAGTCAGGACTGACGTTGATGTCTTCGCTTTTGGGTGTTAACGTTGGAACCCTGTAGTGGCCTGCATTCGTTTATTTATGTAATAAACGTGACATAGTGAAGAGGAGGAGGAGGAGGAGGAAGAGAGGAAGAAAATCAGAGAGGAATACTAAACCGTTCTTGAGAACTAAGAATGGTTTTAAAAAAAAAAAAAAAGCAGCTGACACACTGTCCATCCACCCATCCATCAGCGGTCCATTTCCTTTTACCTACCTGAATATACACAGACACACACACACGTGCATACACACATTCAAATGCAACACAGACTCAAACCCAACCGTGGGGATTTGTGTGTGCCCCGCTTTTATCTTGCCTAACCACCAGTAGTCAAGTCAGGAACCTAGTGAATAATTCACTATATTTACCTGCTCCTCTCTTCAAGACTTATAATGTTTGTATTGCAGTGCAAGTAAATGAATAAATAAATAAATAAATAAATAAATGAAGCACTAGGTGAACATGTGAATGCATAAATAAGTAAAGGAGCAGCAAGGCAGTGGTGGTGTCTCAGCCAGAGGTATGTTGCCATCTTCTGGTTTCGGAGTCAAACTTCAGGGGAAGAAACATTTTTTTGCACCTGAGACCTCCAGTTGCCCCATCTGTCATATTGGTGACATAAATGCAGGTGAGATTTGTCCCGCCACTGGCAGCCCTGTCCCGACCAACCGATACTTTTACAGGTAAGTGCCACTGTTAAGATTTGAGATAAAAACTTAATGACAGACTTGTTGCCTGGTTCAGCCCACGTTAAGTTTCACCTTCATTCCTTCTGTTTGAACTTTTGTCTAAAAGTGCCGCATGTCTTCAAATCATACATAAATCTTATCAGTGAGATAGTGCATATCATGTTATGCAACAATATACATCTTTGATAGGTGGTTCGAGGCTCTACTTTGAGATGTTGTCACGAGTTGTTGCCAGAATTTTCCATGCCTTCCTTGTTCATCTCATTTGCATGTATGATTATCCACATATGCCCTCCTGTTCCACTACTGCTCTGAATGTGATCTGTGCTGTGGCAGGGTGTTAATTGGCTTGGCCCTGCAGTGTGTATGTGCACTGGTGTGTGTCTGCGTGCGTGTCTGTACCGCCACACAAATGTTTGCGTATGTATATGTCAGCGTGTTGACAGCATGAGCAGTGTCGGAGTCTCTCTCCGCGGCCCGGCGCATGTGGCCCTCCTCCAGTCCGAGTGGCTCTTTCCTCTGTTCCTAACATGCGCTCTGTGCCACCCCATCCCTGTCCAGCCCTGCCTGGCTCTGTGAGGCCCTGTCTGAGGCGAACAGGGCCTTAGCATGGAGCCAGATTAGATTCTATAGACATAGTCATTTGACAATATCATTTATTGACTTTCAGTGTTATTGTTGGTGAGGATCTGATCGTGTTATTGTTTTGTAAAATTGCGCGGTCAAATTTAATCATTTAAAGCAAACTGTAATTAAAAACTAATACATCTTGGCTATATCATGATATACTGTGTATCCAGATCAAAAAATAGATACAAATACAACATAAAAGCTTTATAGATACAGCTGGGCTTTTTTTCTTTTCCATTTATCTTTTGCTAAACAGTTTCCAGTTTAAACTAAAATCTGACAAAGTATGTTCTGATCTTTGTAAGGTTCAGTGAGGACCGTTCTTCTCAGCCAAGTCCTGTGGCATTTCTGTTCATTCCATTGTTTCGGATAAGCGTGTCCCCATGGGATATTTGTGTGCCTTCCTTTATGGCGTCCGGCAACTTGGCCAGCTATGTTTCATGTTCATGTCGCTGTGCGGTGTTCAGGCCCAGTGCCTGTGTTTGTGTGCCTTGGTGTTACCTGCCAAGTGTTCATGTGAGTGTGTCTGCGTTGCTCTATGTGGGCGCGATGGTCAGCAACATGTGAGGTGCTGTTTCCTTCTGTGTCACAAGCGTTTGTGTGACTTTACTTTGTTGTGTTGTGTGGAGTTTTGCGTGGGGTGCTGAATAAGCGGGATGCCATGCTGAGTGGGCACATGCCCCAGAAAGTGCCAGAGGACAATCACCACTGCCACTGAACACACACACACACACAGACACACACACACACAAATACAATTGCTTGCCCTCCCTCTCTCTCCTTCTCCTTTTTCCTGTCTGTATCTTTTCCCGCCGTCCCTCCTCGTTCCTTTTTGCCTGCGGCAAGACAGCTGTGTCCATCAGGCCATGGGGCCCATGACATGGGTCACACACTAAGGACCCACTAAGATCATGGCAGCGGAGCAGCCCTTCTAGCTGTTTGTTCAGGGACAAGATGTGCAGAAGCTCCCTCATGATGTTCATACAAAGAATGCGAAGAAAAAAAAAAAAAAGTTATTCTCATTGACAGAAAAAAAAAGAAATGCACTTTCAAACTCCTTCAGTCATCGCGTATTATATGGTTCAAATATTTACAATGTTCAAAGTTTATCGAGATTGCATACTGTATATTGATGCCATAATTTGTTCCTCATCAAAAATACTTTGGCTGTGTATTTGTGATTGCGTAAAGAAAAATCAGTTGAACGGGAAGGTTCAGAAGCCACTTTTTGTTACTGACACTGTGCATAATGTATTAATCTGAAAAGAGACAGATTGGTTCAAAAAAATAAAAAAAACATTTAAGGATTAAAACGTAGAGCAGCAGTGAACTGTAATTATAATTAGATAGATAATTCAGTCTACACAAAGATTGATAAGAGATTTTCTTTCATTTTCAGTTTGCAGGCCTCACTTCACTCTATTAAATCCTTTAATGTGGTGCTGGCAGCAATAGAAGTACCAATGTTTTGAATGGTCCCACAATAATGAGTGGACCGTCGTAGTGGCCCCTGAATGAGATCCATTATGATTTCATGGCTGGTTGGGCAGATTATTAACTGTGTGCTCTTTAAAAAGGTGTTGTCAGCTTCACTTACAATTACCTGAATCTTTTACTTTACGTTGCGCATGATGAATGCTGAAAGAAGGAATTGCAGAAAAGATAAATCAATCACCAAACATCATTCTTTTTTTTTTTTTTCAAGATAGACAAAGATAAAAGAATTTTTACATCTTACTGATGTGAGTCAAATTAGTATAAATACAATTATTGGACTTCAAAGCCAGCAGGAAGTTCTTTGCAAGCAAAAAACAGAAGATTTATTATGACATGGTAATAAACATGTAAATGAAGAATTAAGAAGTTCTACAAAAAATAATAAGAGATATTAAAACAGGAAGAACATAGCTGCTTTCAAGAGATTCATTTCTAAAATGTATTACCAAAACAGAATGCATTTGATTTAAATGTAATTTTGAATGAAGAATCTCTTTACAGATGCATGGGGCTGCACGGAGAGAAGTGGCAAGCAGAGACATCTTTCGCTAAAGCTGTAAAATAGAAGTTGTCTGATATGCATTATCTTTCCAAATGAATAAGTGTAACTATGACTGTGCTCTGTTAAACAGCGGTTCACTGTATTCACTGCAGGGCTTGAAAACATACTTTTACGATCAAGACTTTCACAGATTGGTGCTTATCTGCTTGAACCTGTCATCAGTAATTAATGCTCAAATTGTAATTCAGTGTTTCAGATTGGCTATTTTTGGATTTCTTTTGATTACCTGGATTGTTAAAAGATGCAATGAAACTGTTGTAATTCACATAGCATGATTATATTTATTACCATTCATTATTTAAAATCTTGTCTGCTTTTATTTCAAATTTTAAAAGAATAGAACAATTTTTCCTTATTTTTCCTAAATGTCACTTTTTTCCTTCCTTAATGAATGCATCTGGATTTTGTTTTTATTGCTGTCCAGTTGCCATGTGGTGCTGTATTTAGAGTAAAAATATTGTCACACATTGCCACAGCTGCTCAAATTCACTTAATGTTGGGCTTTGAGGAGCAGCTAAAAGCTTTGCTCTAACAGCTCTGTGTCTTTGATGTCAGGGAACTGGATATCCCCCCAGATCTGGAACACAGTCCCAGAATAAACACTGTGGTCTGGAGGTTAACTTGCAGAGCACTATATAGCCTGAATGCTGAAATCCATACGGCTTCAATGAAGGTGCCTCTCTCGCTCTTCTCCCCACCTCAGCCTTCATTCATTCACTGCTTTCTCTCTCTCTCTCTCTCTCTCTCTCTCTCTCTCTCTCTCTCTCTCTCCCTCTCTCACTCCAGCAGCTTTTGTAACTTTGTGTGGAGTGGCAGCATGTGCTCTCTCTCTCTCTCTCTCTCTCTCTCTCTCTTTATCTTTCCCTCTTCCCTCATCTGTCTTTCTCTGGTCCTCTTTCTCTGTCCCTTTTCACTTGTGGAGATCCATTTAAACAGAGGAGCTGTGCTCTCTTTGACCTGTGCTTGTCAGTGTTAATTGTATGGGTTTAATTACAAAAACACATTTAGCACGTTGAAAGGGGTTTAAGTTAAATCCTTCCTCTTCAGACCAAACCTCTAGGATTTAGATGTGGCAGGGCTGTATCAGCTATCCGAGTCAGATTAGATGTTGCCTCTTATCTTACCACAGCCTGTCTTTTGAGCCGCCTTTTATTCAGCTGTCTGTCTGAGGCTTTTGCAGGCTGCTTAGATGCTCTTAGCAAGGCAGCCTGATTTGTATGATGCACCCACTCACTGCCTCCCTAAAGAATGATTTAGTGCTCCGTTTTGCTCATTAATTATCAAATCAACTGTAAAAACAAACCAAGAAGTTGTAAAAGTGGTCCTAATTAAAACAAAAAAAAATAGAATTACAAAATAAACCTGCTAAACTACCTTTTTTAAAAGTTACTGGAGGCTTTTAATTTGCCCTCAAAACAACAGCAAATTTATTTCTACTGTTTTATTTATTTGTTCGTTTACTCTCAGATTTGTTCACACACACAGCAGTTCTGTGAAGCTGAATATTTGTGTAAACAATTTAACTATGCAAAAATTAAATACTTAAATCTGATAAAGATTACACACATTCAGATTCACACAGATTTTAACAAATTTTCAAATGCTTGAAACAAAGCCTCTACAGTTTAATCTTTAATTTCCATAATGTAAAATGTGCCCAGTATATAGAAATATCTTTTAAAAAAAACATAATGACATAATTCTGTGGCACAGACACGTCCAAACTTAATTCATTTGACTCCAGTCCATTGTGAAGCAGCCAGTGAAGCTCTGTTTAATCAGAAGGATTTGTCATGTGATTGACGGACTGTTGACAGCAGTATTGGGGCAGTATTTAGCAAGGTCTCAGGACCCCCGTGGCTAAAGTGAATTTTATGGAGGCACTGGTGGGTCGCTGGCATAACAAGAAGTCAGGCCGTTTTTTAAAGCTGATGCAAATGAAGGTATTTCATGTTGACATCTCACCGTCTGGGGTGTGATAGTTGATCACTTTGTGCATGGTGGGAAAACAAAAGTGCATGCAAAGCCAACATAGTCTGTGTGTGTGTGTGTGTGTGTGTGTGTGTGTGTGTGTGGTTACACCCACCACTGTCCCTTTCTGTGTCTGGGAGCAGAGTAGAGTACATTAACAGACCCTTAATTTACAATGTATGGACTCTGCGGACTGGAACATTTGGAGTTATGAGATAGTTATGCGCTTGGTTAACAATGCTTGGATTGAAAATGGGGCCAATGGCTGGTGGTGATCTAGTGTGTCTCTAATTATGAGTTTAATTGAGAGGCTTTTTAAAAACTGAAAAAACACACACATGGCCAAAAATAAATACATTAAAATAAGAATAATGATAATAAAAGATAATAATAATTATAAGTAAGTTAGTGATGGGTAATTTCAATTATTCAAGAATGTCCCAGTTTGGGATCAATAAAGTACATTTATGCAGTTATTATATTAGTATTACATAATGTGATTTTAAATACTTTAATTTAGCATAATGTTAGATAAATTATGTTGTTTGGATATTATTTTAGATACTCTGTTATTGATTTATCTATTTGGTTTTGAATTGTTTTCTATTTTTACTTACTAAGTTTAGATTTTAATACTAGTGTGATTTATCACTCAGTGCTGACAGTGCATATTCTTTTCAGTAATTATCAGTATTTGAGATGGACTCATTTACTTGGATGTTTAAGTAGTTTTTTGTTTGTTTGTATAAATTATTAGATCTAATAAATGAGATTTTAATTGTCCTGTTTGATGCAGAAGCCCTTAGGATTTCTGTGATTAGTTTTAGCTATTCCAATGCAGCCAGTAAAACTTTCATTAAGGCTCCCCTGGATTCTGGGTTCTACAAAATATTTACTTAAATTATGTGTTTAGGAAATCATTTCAGGTGGGCAATGACCTTCTTTTTATTTTGGGGGGAGGGGGATTTCACACTGGTACTCAAATCATCCTCTAAAATATTGCATTTGTCTTTTAAGCAATGCAATGTATTAACTGATCAATTATTTTTTAGGTTTTTTTGTTGAGTTTTTTTTACCCTAAAGAATCTGGGACCATGATAAACACTTATATTATACATTCATTCATAGCAGGTCTGAACTGCTGCAATAGCTCATTCTCTCACACACCATTACAAATTGCTACTCAAAAAAATGTATTAAATAAATTAAAGTTATGGAGAGAGGTTGTTCAGAAAATCCACATCATGCTTTTATGATCTATCACTGACCTCTAACCTGCTCGTTGACAGGGACATATTTTTCCTTTACAAGCAAAATGAAAACAACATTTCATAAAGAGGACAGGTCTTGAATATTTTTTGGACTTTTTTTCACTGCAGTCCTGAGGTCATGGTTTTGTGGGCAGCGCTGCCTCTAGATGCAACATTGAGAACTACAGTCTTATCACAATTTGTATTATGGATTTTAAAGGCAATGGTTGAATTTTAAAGACCTCCTTCGAATTTACAAAGGTGCCCCGGAGATCATTTAATAAAGAACCTTCATTTTCTTGTAATTTTTCCAGTTGTCTATATATGTAATAGCATCTTTTAAGCCAACAACTCGTCTCTCTCAGAGTAAAAATTAAAAAAAAAAAAAACCATAAGTCCTGTCTCGCATAAGTGATCTCAAATTTATCTCTTTCCAATGAAAGGACAAAAATAAGAATGAATGAATTGCAGCTCTGAGGTTTAATTGCTTTTTCATGATCCAGCAATCCTGCAGGAAAATGCAGCGTAAAAAAGCCCAATTAGAGTCTTTTCACTTTGTGCTGGAGACAGCAGGGTTCAGGCTGATTGTCTTTCTCTGCTAGTTGCTCTGCTCCAGAAGGTGATACTGGGTTGGACCCCTGTTACCCTCCGAGCCTTCTGTTAAATTTGGCAGAAAAAACACCGGGGCTCAAGGAAGAACAAAGGCGCGCCAGTTTCACCATAGAACCAGAAAAAGAATCCCTGAAGAATGGATTAATTTGGTCTAATCGAGGAGACCCATTCCATGCTTACTCCAGCAATGAGAGCTACTGGAGCAAGCAGGAAGCAGCTCTCCTCCTTATTAAATTGCTTGAAATGGCTCGGAAGTTCTTTAGCATGCTCCCTCTATACAGCAGATGCTCTGCATTAATTGGTCTATGAAGGCCTGACCCAGGGTTCTGTGCAAGGGGTTTAAGAAGCATATTTATTATTTGCTATAACCTGGCGTACATGATGTGTGCTCACAAGGGTCGTATTTCACGATATTATACGGTTCTTAATGTTGTGCATGCTTCAGGGAGCTGGTGTTTTGGAGGTAATGTTTTAACAGCAGGTAAGTCCTAAACACCATTCATCAGAGACCTGCTCTCTCCCCTCATCCGGCCACAGTCATGACTGATGGGCCTGTCTTTTGTATGAATGTTTAGCACAGTGGAAAGCCATATGCCACTGGCACTGACTCCTGCCCACCACCTCCTCCTGAAGCAGTGGTGGAGAGAAGAAGGAGAAGAAGAAAGTCAGAGAGAGAACAGCAGGATGAGAGAGATGGGAATCAAAAGCAAGAGGACAACGAGCATGGAAAGAGAGAAAAAAAAAAAAAAAACGATAAGAAAAGTCAAACACGGTCGTCTTATCCTGAAGTGGTTCTGTCCATGAGCAAAATCTTAAATACAGCTTTTAACACTCACAAAAAACATGAGTGCATATATATACACAGACTTATTTACACACATTGATAGTGGTAGAGATGTATTTTTAATAAGAGAAGCGGCGGTGGGAGGTGAGAGGGGAGGTGGTGCTGGGCTGGTCCATCTGTCCCAAGCAGCCTCTCTCCCAGTGCTGCTGCCGCCCCCTCGTGAGAGAAGCACAGCTGTTACTGGAAAGCCCTACTGTCCAGAAAGGGGCTTGCACTCCTCCCCTCCATCCTCCATCCCTCTGTCCCTCCACCTCTCTGCCCAAACACCCCCGCAAGAGGATGAAACGAACCAGCAAGCCCAGCCACTGTGCAGTCAGCCTGCGCGTCTGCAATTTCAAACCTCTTTAGATCATTTTTCATGCTCACCAGAAATGAATAATGCACACATTAACTGGTGCCAGTTAATAAATTTCCGTCTCACTGCACTATATTTTTCAATAAGGGTCTAGCTGCTTCGTTTTGTTTTGCAAAACAGCCTCAGAGGGCTCCTGCTGCAAATTATCCCAGCGCCCCCCCACCCACCCACCCTTTTTCCAGAGACCCTTTGCTTGACTTAAGAAATGATAAAATGATCATAAATCAGCTTAAATTTTCACTGTTGCATAAAAATGTCAGTGAGTACATTTGCCATCTTGTTATATCCATGATCATTCATAGTGCTTTTCTCAGCTGAAGATAATACACCACAACATTTTTCACAAGAGTGCATCCTCAACATTCAGCCCCCAGGGCACTGCTACATAGAAACAGAATCAATCTTGGGGAACTTCCAGCCTTTGTAAGGGAGCCAAATTGGCAGACTAGGTCCATTATATCAGTTCAGCAAAGCCCTGGCTAGCATCTGGCCACACTGGACATTTTATAGCCCATCTCTAACTATTAATCATTGGCCGCGACATCATGGAGTCTCAAGAGGGTGGCTGGATGCTCCGTTACAGAGAACACCACTGAAAATGCCAGGGCATGTAGACACGACGGTCCCAATGCCCACTGACAGTAGCCCTCCTTAAAATGACAGAGTGCATCCAAGCCAGACGGACAGAGTGGTGTCAGAGAGGCGCTGTGACAGGCGAGGGGACCCCTCTGAAAATGCCACCGTGCCCTAGTGGCCTGCAGTGTTGTAGTGCACTGGTAGTATCTGTTCTGAGGTCGTGTCATGTAATATGATCTAGATGAAGCAGACAGGGTGGGTCCCTCTCCGGGATGCGGATGGGGTGTCAGACAAGCTGCTCCTCTAATAAGGACTGCCATTCTAATGATCACTCAGTCAGCCTAACCTCTGACCCCTACTGTTATAAGAAACAGAGGGAGAGGCAGGCTGGGATGGTGGGAAGGACAGTGGGTTCAAATGCACAGTATTTACATCAATTAGACAGGCAGGATGGAGGTGCCCATCAGAGCCCATTAGGATTGTTGTGGTTGGGGGGAGCAGGAGGGAGGGACGGCGAGGGCCCTACAGAGGCCCAGCAGACACATCACAGGACTGCCCTTGATCACATCCTGTCACATTGATGAGAACTGTGCCAAAGCCAGATACAGTATGTTTGTGACTCATACCACGTAATTATGTTACACAGTGTAGTCTTTACCCACTGGAGCTTTTCTCAACAACACATCTAAAACAATGGAGTCACAAAGGCCCTGTTCTCCCAGTCACTCGATTTCAGTGTGACCATCACACACATGTATTCCCACTGCTGCTTCATTTAATGTCTCAGGACATTTCCATGTAGCAGTTTTGATAAGCCCTGTGTTTCTCTATTTTGTTGAGGGGGGGGGGGGTGCTTATCTGATGCAAAATAGCACACCTGCTGTTCCAAAACACCCTCAGTGGGTTCAAATTAGTGCTCCCCTGCTTCTTGTTCTTTATTGAATATTCTGCTGCAACAAAAGGACGACAATGTTTTTGTTTTTTTTTTTTTTCATTACAAGTTCTGTGACAATCAAAACAAAATGCCTTGTTGAATTTGGCATTACAGATTTGTGAGTGGTTTTGGCTGCGAACAATCAGACATGATTCTCCTGAATCCATTGATTACACTGATCAAAACTCATCGGTGTGATTAATGGAACACAAAAAAGAACCCCACCTGGGAGCTGATTTCATTATCATTGTGATGGAGCATCCAAGCAGGTAAAAGGTGTACAGTGGAAACCCGGAGAACAAGGGAAGGACTTCATAAGGCAGTAGTATCCCATCTTTTATTAATGTCACTCCCTAGGACAGCAGGTTTTTGTCAGTCAGAATGGATAATGAAGATGTTGGCAGGGCCGGTGAGTCCATCCCTTTCATACTCACATATTTTATGATAATGAAAGGTACTCAAAGAATGATTATGATAAAAGTAGACTCCCCCACTGATGTGCCAGCACAGCTGTGCAGCTAGACAGTCAGCTACAGGCACCGAATAAAGGGATCACACGGCAAGTAAAGAAAGGATCCGTAAGTACATACAGTGAATAGCTGATGTTATTGTAGCTACGTCGGCAGCGCTGCGTGTTACACTGCATGACGAAAAATAATATGAAGCAAAAACTTTCAGTCTTTAATGTCAGTATGAAAACCTTTTTGATCGTATTCTGTCTGCATTGGCTCCATAGCATGAAGCCCTTTCACCACTCTGACCTTTACATGAGTCTTGCTGAAACAGGTTTAATCTTTGACTAAACAATGCTGTGAGTTAGGCTATTTGTTATGTTTTCAGATATATCTACCACCAAGTCTTTACATCAAAGCAGCAAAAATAAAAACTGAGCCGAGCAACAAGGAAATTTCATCATGTGATATTAGTTGCGTTTTTAGGAGGTCGCATACAGAGGACATTGATGGTCGTGTGTGCTGTGGCACCCCCGATGTGAATATCAGTAACATCTCCCAAGCATCAAAGCATCAACTGGGGTATTGTACTGTATGTGTAAACAAACTTAGCGGCCCCTAAAGCAAAGCCATACCAACCCGCCAGAGCTTCAAAAGTTTCCTGCAAGCTGTAGGAAGCAGGTGAAAAAATAGAAGTGCAATGAACTTTGACCTCGGGCGCACACTTGTTGACTGATGTTTCACACCGGGGTCGTCTTTTCCCTTGGCAGCGTTCTTCAAGAGGAGCAGGCCTGTGTGTGGGTCTGTATGTGTGTGTGTGTGCCTGCATAGTCCCCGGGGAGATCATCCCCATCTCCCTTTGAAGGCTCTGTGCTATAGAGCTGTTTTCATACAGCACCGGCCACGGGTTTCCTGTCTCGGCTGACCCCTCGTCTCCTCTTGGACGCTTCAGAAAAACTTCTCAGCACAAACACCTTTCTCCCATTAACTACAGAGACTACGGGGGAGAGGGCAGGCAAAGGGGGTTTAGAACCTCAGAGTGCCATCCCACTCAGGAACAAAGACACGGGTATTAAAAACAAACATGATAACCACATCAGCCCTTCAGTGGACAACACTTACCAGCTGATGCCTCTCACAGACAGTTGGTGTGCTGTGTTTCTATGCTGTGGTCCTGTGCAGACTAATGCTCTCGGTTGAAACTATAGCAGCTTTTGAGTATAGGAACATTTGGGTCTCCTGACAGGAGGCCAACCCAAATAAATTTTACAACAGATTCTCTGGATCCACACATGCATGGTGCTCTGTCCAGCTGACACAACACAGGGTCAGAGATGAAAAGAGGACGGGGTTCACCAAGGATCAGTTCCACATGGCCCTTCATGTGGGGCAACAAAACAGCACAGTGCAGACGACCACGTAACCAGCATAGGCATCCAGCACACCTGCCCCAGACACATCTCACACCCATGAAATCAAATTAGATACTTGATACACAAGCAATCCTATGCACGAAAAAAATCTTTATGAGTTTAAACTACAAAAAGACAAATTGTAACTGTGCAACATTTTTTTTTTTTTACGTTTATTTTCTCTTTTTAAGCAGTGGAAGAGTTTTTTTTTTCACAAAGAACAAAACTAGAGCCTGATACACAGATCGTGGTCTTTATTTCGAAATGGTACAAAGCCAGAATTAGTGAGATAAAATCATACGAAGTGGAACAATGGAAAAATTCTTTTACGGCAGGCAGGGGTCCCTGTAGGCTCCCTCAGGGTGCGCTGCGTTTAAGCTGGTCCAGTTTGCGTCGCAGCATGTTGTAGTTGTCTCTGGTCCCAGGAGCCTCGGGGTCCAACTTTAGAGACAGCTCATAGTGTTTCTTTGCCAGCTCCAGCTTCCCCCAGCGATGATACAGCACAGCTGAGGAAAAACAGAAAAGCTCTTCAAGCTGAGAAGAAGCAACAATTCTAATTCTGTTCATTTAGTGCAGGCAATTCAGGTCGGGTACAATATTGCTTCTGCCAAGATACATAATTATTCTTTTAGCTTTTGGTTGCTTAGAATCTCTCATCAACTGTGTTATAAACGAAGTTGCAGTAGCCTTACCTAAATTGCCATGGCAACTAGCAGCATTTGGGTTGATTCGAAGAGCGTGAAGGAAGAAGCCCTCTGACTCCTGAGGAAAGAAAACCAAATAAATAACAACAAAAAAAAAAAACAACCAAAAAACAGAAACAGAAAACACACTGCATTATCCGTGCTACTCAGAGAAACGTGCCACGTCTGACTTAAGGCAGACAAGGAGGACCTTCAAGGGATTAAATCACCAAAGCACAAAACATAATATTCAGAGTTGAAATGTTTATACAATGAAGACTGGCCTTGTATTTCTGTAATTTCCCCAGGACGTTAGCCAATGAAAACATGATAGTGTGGTCGTTGGGGAGGAGCTTCAGAGCCTCTCGGCCGATCAACTCCGCTTGACCCAAGTTACCTCAAGGACAGTAGAAAAAATATCATGTTAAATTTTTATTGATACACATACACACAATATACACACATCTACACAATATAATAATGAACACAGATGCTACTAAATTTGTGTGCTATCATTCAAATGCAGTTAAATAAATCAGACCCAGAGATACATCAGTAATAACAGCTGGTAAACAGAGAATCTGACTGCTTGTCTAGAGCAGAGTTTTTCCTTCTCCACACATGGAGGAGCGGTTTAGTCTCCTAATTAAGGTTGAACACAAGGCCCACTGGGTTATTGATCTCTGTCACAGACACGTCTGATGTCTGGCCAGAAATGGAGAAAGAGAAAGCGGGAGAGAGAGAGAGCGAGTGAGAGAGAGAGAGAGACAGTCAGACAGACAATGACAGTCATGTCCTGAGTCATGGCCTGTGCCCTTCAGACACAGCTTGCTAACATGCGACTAAATGTGTGACTGTGTCTGAGCGCATCCGCCTGAATCGACACTGATTCTGCCTTTTGTTTGTGTAATGATCAAAACAAAAGAGGGGGGGTCGAACACCAAAGAGAAAAAGAATATTCCCATTTCCTTGCTATTTGAAAATGACACCTATTGTTCTTCTTTTCTCTTTTCTTTTTTTTTTTTTTTTGTTTGGCGGGGAGCTGGGGAGAGGGGTAGTATTATTTCTGTCAGATTTGGGGAACAAATGCAGTGGGGGGAACTCTGAGGGGGCGCTGTTCTGGCTGTGCTTGCCCACGTTTGATCAGGAACACACTGGGCCCTGATTGGACAGTTCCAGTGCCCTCCTGGGAGACTCCGCCCCCACGGGAGCGGCTTCTGACAAAACGGCTCGAGCGTTTGGAAATCAGAGCATTCTCCACACGGCAGGGAAGAGTGCCTTCAAAACTCACAACACAAAGCTTTAATACATAAATTTCAAGCATTGCTGATTCCTGCTCTTCCGGTCTAATCTTGTTGGCCATTTAGATTTCCTGCCTTTCCAAAATAACAATGCTGTTTTTCTTGGCTGCTAATGCTGAAACAAACTGCACCCGGGACAGAGAGTCCTTTGAAAGGAAAGGCCTCATAAAAAAAAAAAAAATCACATTAATTCAGAAATGGGTGAATATTGTTATTAGTATTAGAATTATTAGTTATTATTATTACAAACATTTAAGACATAAACGAACCTATTACAGCAAAAGAAAAATTCAGTGTAATCTGTGTATTACAAGACCTGTCAATGCAGTTAAGCAGCTTCCAGTCTTGAGGTGTGATTGGCCTCACTGCTACAAATGACTGATGCTGACTTTTCAGTTCAGTATTTACAGTATTTGTGTGTGTATTTTGTTGTTACCAGTGTTGTCCAGCAGAATGACCATGTTGTTCCAAGCCAGGCTGTGGTCAGGTTTCAGCACCGTTGCGTTCCTCCATGCGTTCAGGGCATCCACGTGTCTGTTCTGGTCAGCATACTATCATCAAAGGAGAGAAAAAATAAAGGATCAGCCATCTCAAGTGGTCCTTTATCTGTGTATGGCAAAAATCCACCAATATACTGTTATAGATAAATTTTTTTCCATTGTTACTTTTTCTCAGCTTACGAAGAAGCACCATGTAAAACTGACCGTGAGCCATTTTTGCATACTGCCTCTTTATTCTTTAAAAACAGGACGTGCTAAACACAGTCTGACACCCTGGAGTCTCACCAAGCGTCCCAGGTTATAGTAGCAGTCTGGGTATTTTTTCCGGAAGCGGATGGCGTTCCAGTAGCTCTGCTCTGCTTCCTCAAACTTCTGCAAGCTGTTCTGAACTATTCCCAGATTCATCCAAGCAGCAGCAAAGTCAGGCCTGCACAGATCAAAAACATCCAACACCATCAGCAGGAGCTTTATTTTACCAAGTTATCCAGTGTTGGAACCAGTGAAATGAAATGATCATCTGTGTATTACTACTGTGTTCATTTGCGTTGGACGACGTACTGAATCGACACAGCTTTGGACAAAAGTTGCTCCGCCTCGATCAGTTCATTCCTCTCCTTCAGGATATTCCCCAGGTTGTTCATGGCATGGACGTAGGTAGGATGCAGCCTGAAAGCCACAGGAAACATGCAGCGCAAAGTCAACTCCTTGCTCATTTGTCATGTGTTGACAGGATTGCCAACGCTTGTGAGGAGATGTACCTGACAGCCTCTCTGTAATATCTGATCGCAGCAGTAGTGTTCCCTCTGTCAGCCAGGTTCTTACCTACGTTGTAATGGACCTGTGGAATTAGTCACAAAGATATCAAACATCCAAATGTGACCTCAACCTGTTTGGCTGTTATTTATTTCCACATGTAAACTACAAAGTCTTTACTGACACATGCGGCAAAGCAGCAGGCAAACACACAAAACATGGATTTCTACCTTGGCATTGAGCGGACAGACCGGCAGGGCACTGGTGAAAAGGCTTTGCTCCGACCGCCACTGGTAACTGCGGAGAGCACAGCGAGCTACATACACACACAACAGCGTGAGCACCGACACACACAGCAGCTTCTGTAATGTGGAAGAAACAGAACAGAAAATGAAAAAAGAAGACATTTAACAACCATGTACTCTAAGTACATTATAACCTTTAACCTCAAAAATAGATTTTCTCAGAGTCAGAGTTAATAGCCTGTGAATGTTCCTATGTTAAATGTGGACACCACCTGCTGTTATCATCCCTTTATAGGTGAGTCATTAGTCATTTCTCATGTCTGTTCCTACTCTGCGTCACTGAACTACTGAAGCATCAAAGTTGCATAAACAGGTGGCTAAATGAAAGAGTTTACAACCAGGACAGTGTGACCTATTGGCTGTAGAAATAGAAAGGTCACCTGGTTGTATCTATGCTGGAAACTGAGTGCTTATCAAGCTTTGTCAGCACCATGTGGTGGCTCTTATTCTGGTATGATTCAGTCCTACCCTGTATTTGGTCCAGCGACAGCAGCAGTGTCCCAGGGCGTAGGCCAGCAGTAGGCAGTAGCCAGCTGAAGACAGGTACAGCACTCTCTCAGCAATGACAAAGCCCACCCTGAAGAAAATGTTACAGGCTGGCAGGAAAGGGACCACCAGCAGCACCAGACCCAAGGTCAGTGTCCTGGAGAGGAGAGGAGAAGCCCGCAGAATACAAAAGGATTATATACAGGTACATGACAATCACAAATCAAGTCTGACACTGTGTGGAGAAGAAATTTAGGTTTAAGAAATGTAGGTTCTATAAACCACCAACTCAGAAAACTTTCCCCATGAACCACATAGTCTGTTTCTAGATCCAGCAGAGATTTTAAAACTCCTCTAACAGCAATCGAGACGTGGGGCTCTGGTCACACTGCAGTGGATATGATACAATTTTCATAATCAAGTGTAAGTCTAGAGAGGCCAATATGTGCTTCATCTCATCTACAGTGAGTGTGAGATGGCTGTGCTTGCTTACCTCCTTCTCTGGCTGTCCTGCGAGCATAAGGCTTGGCTTACCAAGCCTATCAGGATGCACCAGAGCAGCAGCAGCCACACTATCCTCCAATCAGTGGCTGACTTAATGAGAGGCACACAGCCCATGGACCAATCAAAACACAGCCACCAGGGACACAGCAGCAGCCAGGCATTCAGAGAGTAGTAGTAATTATAGTTCACTATCTGCCAATCAAAGAGGAAGAGGAGGGGTGCAGAATGGGAGAGAGTAGGGAAAGAGGAGGGCAGTACAGCATTTCAGGTTCAGAATCAAAGTCAATCACTGTGTTTAATAAAGGTTACTCGGGCTAAAACACAATATCAGATGTTTAACTAGACTTCGACGAGACAAAAGTGAAATACGTTTCAGACTATTTATAATAGCATAGATCTCAAGTTATAGTGTTAATGATTCAAGAAAATAAAGGTTAGTTCTGGATCTAATCATGTTTAGCTTTAGTGAGTGATTAAATGTTGTGTCTCAGATTAAATAAACTCCATGAAGAAACCTTACTCACTCTAAGAAATATATTTTCAGCAAAAGACGCAGGGTTGTCTACTTCAGTGAATGCTGGCGGCCCTGTTCCCATGATCCTCCAGCGTGCATACAGCATTGAGAGTCCTCCAAGACCCATGAGAGCCAATCGTGTGAGCAGTCCTGTTCGTAACATCTCACTTACCTGTCAGAAAAATATGACAACGTGTCACTGACAAAGAAAAAAACCCATGCTTGTTAAGTTACTCTCAAGCACTGGTTCATCGTCACGATGCACATAAATCCATGTTGCCTCGCTTAAACAATATATGTGATGCGACATTAATCATACAAGGGAGTGCATAATTTATGACAGAAAAGAGGGGGAGGGTGTATAAACTGTAGCTCACATCAAGTGGATTCTTCCTAAGGAGTAGCCTCTGGCTGAGTTCATACACATTAACATTACAGATCAGGAGGACATCAAAGGCTGCATTCACACCCTGAAGAAAAATGCATAGAGAAGGAAGAAGAAATGGCATTTAAAATTTATATGGGTCAGCAACAAAACAAGTCTTTAGCTCCTATCATACATGTGAAAAACATGAGACTTTTAGGTTTTTCACTTAAGCCGTTGCATGAAATAAAAATTATATTGTCTTTACAGCATGTTTAAGTGTTTATCTTGTATCGCTGATGATCATTTAAACATTGTGACTAGTGGATGTAATGAAATCATTAACTCACTGCAAAACGGCTTTACAAAAAGACTTCCTACCAAGACTGTGATGCCTTGTTCTTTACAGAGCATTGCTGCAGCACACAGAAAGAGGCTGATCACAACCCACTGGACAGAAAACCTGTCATCTCTGTCACTCCCTGAGAACACAAAGCCAAGACCAAGCTGGTTATGAACAGTTAAGGCTGAAGATGCAGGTGTTCAAACAGGTGCATTAAAAAAAAAAAAAAAAAACCCCAAAAACAAGCAGCTCCACAATCTTTGATGCTGGCTCTATATTTATCAGTCATCACACATGGACAGTCTTCTGCGCTGTACAGCATTATAGTACACATAAAGAGTAATACTTTGATTTGTGTTAGATACCTACCTCTGTTGAAAGCTTTGCAGTAGGTGAGGAAAGAGAGCTGGAAGAACAGAGCGCATAAAAGGTCTGCTCGACCCACTACACCAGCCACCTTATTGAGATGGAGAGGGGACAGAGAGAAAGAGCGAGAGGATGAAAGATTGTCACGAGGCAGGAACCAAACATACTTTAAGAAACAGCATAATAATGACATGCATCCTTTCACACGTTTGCATTTTGCATCACATCATATTCTGCTTTGCATAGTGCATCCAGTTACAAATGGACTTATAATGGAATGGCTTATTAACGAAAGTAGGAAGAATGACTCATTAGCAGCGTGACCTTCTGGTTTGTGTGTTGTATATGGTGTGTGGGTACAGTATGGTTGGCATCCTGGGGTTGTCTACTTTGATACATACAGCAGGCCTAAGCCAACTGTCTGCCTGCCTCCCACCCCCCAGGTCTCACCCAGTCCTTGCCCTGCATGATTAAAGAGAATGGAGAGGGGGAATTGCTGCCTTCCAGCCAGGCTTTACAGCAAACACACATATGCTGGCAGGTCAATAAGCAACCCAGCACAGCTAATAGTCAGGCCGTGCTACCACGCTTACCTTGGCCCTGCACTCCCAGCTGAGACAGGGCTTTTGTTCTTGGCATGGAACCACTGCACGTTTTGTATTAAAACCTCTACACTGGTATGTCAAGATGCCATGATGCACTGCTTTAGAGAATCCACGTTGTTAAGAAAAGTTTATTCGTAGCGCAAAAAAAGTACCAGTGCTGAGACGCAATTGTCTGTACAGGCCCACAACGGCAACTGTGCCCGACCCAGCCCAAGCAAACGAACAGGATCTGACCTAATTTGATACAACTAATGCATCAGGATTTCAGGGCAAAAAGCTGATCTGAATATGTGATGTTCTATCATGCGTCATGAAAATGTCAGAATAATCCGCTTTTTTTTTTTTTTTTTCATTGTTCAGATGCATTGCAGCCAACTGTGGTCTAAGACTGGAAAGTGATGCTGTGGTCACAACGTCATATGCATTCACTAAATCATTTCATGTTCTCTTCTTACTTTACACTTCACACGGATAGCACAGAGGGCATTGTTTTCACCACAGGCACTAACTGCAGATTTCACCTAAAACCTCTGCTTACAATGTTCCCAGCATTCTATACAATTAAGACAAATCTGTTTCTATTATGTCGTCTCATTCACTATGTGTATAAGAGGACACATCAGGTTGGTCTCCCACTGTGTGAAATGTATGAAATGCACTTCTGAGAGAAAGGGATGTGTGCGTTTAAGGAGGTAAAAACGATGAAGGGGACAATAGTTACACACTTTTGTTCCAGTGTCATTGTTCTGTCACGCTCACTGCAGTCATGCCAACCTTCGATGTCACACAGAGCTTTTTTTACCCAAAGATATTTGTTTTCAGCATTGAAAATGCAGATGTGGCCTGTGATTTGAAGTACTATGTTAAAAAAAGTCGGTTGTATTTCTTTTCTCTGTATTTGGTGGTTGGTGTTTTCTTGAGCTTTTTCCTTTGAGACATGATTATGCAATTTGCGGGTTGTCTGAAACAAAATCTAGAGCATGCATTCGCTGTTGTGCAAAACTGAACAAACATTCTCAAATGTGGCATTATTGTCTCTAACAGAGCATCCAAACAACAGAAAAAAATCATAAAATAGTTATATACACTGTACCAAGAACACCCAAGGTCTACAACTTTTATATACTAACAGTATAGAGCATCCTGTTGCACTGCTTGATGATGCTGTAAGAGCAAAAGATGCAAGAATTCTGCTGTATTTATCAGAAATAAAAATCCAAACTTTGTGAACTTGATTTTGAACTCTGCTTACACTTTCTGTGTGGACTGGGTGTGCAGCGAAGAAGAGGGCAGCAAGCAGAGAAGTCTTGGGGGCGTGGTTCAATATCCTATCCTTTTCATCATAGGCCAGTCCACCAATCAGTATAGCAAACACATCAATCATAAGGGCGGATATGACAGCATGGAGGATGATGTTCAGCAGGTGGAAGCCAACAGGGTGTAGGCCTCCCGCCACGAGGTAGTTCAGCCTGCAAAAACCAGAGGTAAATGAGTGGTAGATCAGGGAAAGAAGTTAAAGTGGCCAGATGCCAGGGCTACATAACACTGTGGTTAAAGAGTGAGTTTGAGGTCATACAGTAAATGGGACTCCTTACCTAAATGTAAGAACAGTGAGAGGTCGGTAGGATTTGTGACTGGAGTTGCTACTCAAGTTGCTTCCCCAGAAATCATTGGTCCAGATGTTGTTCAGGGGTGTTGCTGGTTTCAAGTCCTGCAGCAGAAACATAAAGTCAGACTGACCTGTGCAGGACTGTTGATGCAGCATAAGCAGTGTCATAAAATCCATTCTATTCGCAACACAGGAGGGAATACCATTGCTATTTCAGCTGTCTGTAGGTGGGGGTCATAGATAAATTACCTTGTTGTTGACGATTGCTTCCGAATCGTCAAACACAAACTCCCCGTCATAACTGTTCATGAAGCACAGGAGTGCCACCAGGGCGACTGTGACCTTGGCCTGGACTGGGCCAAGCTTTGGCAGGAGTATTTGGCGATCCCAGTAAACTTCAGACAACGCCATGATGCACCCACTCTTTGGTCATCCTGTATCAGCAGGTGGAGGAGGATGAGTGCAGCCAGACAGGGTCATAATGTGTCAGCTCAGCTGCTACAAATGCTATCTAAATGATGGGCTGTAAATAACTGCGGTGTGACAGCAGTATACAGCCGTCTTAACAATAAAAGCACAGCCTTAACACACTGGGTGGATTCATACCTTATCTTTTGAGAGACAGGCTGTGAGAGGTCACCCTGCCTTGTGTAACTCCCATGTTAGCTCCTCTGTCAGCTGGCTAACTAGCGCCTGCACACGATAACTCGCAGAAAGGGACGACGATCGTGCCCGTGAATCGACGCAGTGGTTAGCTTCGCCCTTTGTAATCGAGAGGTGAAGTAATTACACAGTCACAGACGGTGGCATGACGGTGTAACGCGAAAGGTACCCTGGTATTTAGCAAGCCGATGAAGCGTGGCTTTAGCATGTCTTGTTAGCGGATGCTATTCCCTTTGCTATACGGCATAAACACGACAGACGCTCGGGAGCAGATGTATCGGTAATACGCGCTATATCATCTGAATATTTTGCCGAAAACTGTGACGGGTTTCATTCGTACAAAGCGCTCCCGGTGAGGTGCAGACCGGGCGCCTCTCGGCTGTAAACAAATATACACGCTCAGGCTGCAGCACTTCCTGGAATACGTCACTATCATGTGATCACTTCAGCCAATAGTTGCTCAGAGTGTAAGTGGCATCGCAAGAACATGGTGTTGTGTGGATCCAGAAATGCCCAGGGCTCACACACAGAAACACACGATGCACTTTAGCCTCTGAGAAATTAATTGCCCTTGCACTTAATAAATAAAAACACTGACTGGCGGTCATTAAGTTGAGGCAAAAAGCTCTTAAAAGCTCCTCAACCCCTTTCTTCACTTCTCCCAAGGAGATGTGGAGCCCATCAAACTCAGTCTGCCAGCTGGTTTTAGCTGCAGGTTCACACACTGAATTGCTTGGAGAGCTCGCTCCATCCTCCTGCAATAGTCTGCACTTGATTTTGAAGCTTCACACTCTGGATAGCTTCAGCCCTGAGGGTGTTACCTATAGCTATAGGCTGTGCTTGTGTTTTGATGCATCCTATGCAATTGGCAAGCTGTTAACTGAAGATAGTTTGATGTTACGTTATGAAAAACACAGCTGTAAATAATAAAGTAATCGATGACCAAATTCCATGTAGCTTCTACAGTTTCAGTGCATGCCGGCTCCCTGCCACACACTGTCGTAGCTTACGGGGACACCTAAATGGAATAGTTAGTGTTATCAGTAAAACTTGTGCTTCTCCTGCAATGTCTAGTTAAATTGTCAGCTGTGAAAAATCTCTCTGTCTCTACCCTTTAACCTCTATTTACTTACCTCTGTTGGCTCCACTTCTGACACAAAGTTATAATCACGGTATTGATTGTTCAAACTCACTTCCCTCTTGCTGAACATCGGATCAGTAAATCGGTGCTAAACAGTGCCAAGGAGGCTTGTCTATAGCTCATCTACACATGTGCCTGTGCACACACATTTCTCAGCCCAGCTAAGATGACCCCAAAGACACAATGGAGAATACTTAGTGAAGTGGCTTAAAGGAAGCTGGTTAACATCTCTGTTCATAAGTCTGCCATATGCAAATCATGGTGCATGGTTGCATGGAACAGGGAGGAAGCTGCTGTTCTCCAAAAAAAAAAAAACGTCACTGCATTCCAGCTTGAACTCCACAATGCTACGGGAAAATGTTTTGTGAACTGATGGAACTAAGGTTTTAAGGTTGAATGGTTTGGGAAGAAAACCTTACATGGTGTAAACAGAGCCCTGCATGTCAAACATGAAAACATCATCCCAAAGGTGAAGTATGGTGCATCATGATTTGGGGCTGCTTTGTTCCCTTTGGGCCAGGACAACAGGGGAAAATGAATTTCCTTAACGTTCCTTTCCTTAGCTACTTCACTATTCTTTTTGAAGTTTATCAAGGTATCCTACAGGATGATGTCAGGGTGGCCATCTACCTGCTGACACTCAGTAGAAGTTGAGTGATGCAGCAGGACAATTACCCTAAACATCAAAGTAAATTTACTACATAATGATTTCGAATAATTAAAATCCATCTTTGGAGTGGCCCAGTCAGGGCCCAGACCTTAATCCAATAGAGATGCTGTGGAATGACCTACAGAGAGACATTTACAACCATCATACTGACTGAGCTGAAGCACTTCTCCAAGGAAGAAAGGCCCAGAAAACATCCAGAATGTTATACAGGGCTGTATAGCTACTGGAAGTGCTAGTTTGAGGTTATAGCTGCCAAAGCAGGTTCAATCAAGAGTTTCACTGTTCAATAAGGACACTAAAGATTATAATCTGATGAGATCAGATCACATTTTATCTCCATTTAATGTGGAAAGGTAATTCCACATTATGTTTTCTGACCGCTGTATTTCTCTGTCATAGATCGTGCGTCTGTCGTTTCAAACGCGAGTAATCTGTTGTCTGTCATAAAATATGTTAGTGGAAAGAAGTGTTAATATAAAGATGGGTGTCTGTAAGAATTAGAGGTGCTGGGATTGTGGAGAGGCCCACGGCAGGCTTTGGGATTTTGTGCTCCATTTCACCTGTCATTGCTTAGGGAAGACAAGGAATCTCCCTAATGGCCAGAGCCAGGGGCCCAGGGTGACAAGAGGGGGGAACAATTGTCAAGGGCACATTCTCAGACCTTTAAAATGGGTCTCAAGGTTGGTTAGAGAAGTAGACACTTATTGAGCAAGAAAGCACACATAATTAAGGCCATGCTTCAAAACATCACCCTTGGTATCTGAACAGTCAAATATAGTTGGTGCTACTCATTCAGTGAAGCTGCAAGTTTTGAAGGATTGGTGAAGAGAATCACGTCTTTTATTCCCTTCATTGTTGGAATTTTCTCTATTACAAATGTTCAAATCTGATTAGAGTACAGCCATCATTTTTTAATGTACTCAGTTTTTACATTTGGTTTTGATTTTGATTTTTCCTGTCTCACCAGGAACATGCATACTTCAGCAGAAGCATTTAATACCCCCAAAATTGCCTAATTACCACCCCATGCAAAATGCATGAAGTATGGATTTCATCTCCTGGTTCTTCACCCATGTCAGTCACTTGGAATTCATGTTATTAGCATCACTTCCAGTGGGCTGGGCAGGGTGGAGGAGATAATGAGGGAGGATGTTGCAGTATTACCAGTGGAAGATCTAGTGGCCCCAATGCAGGGAGACAGGGCTGCCAGTGGAGACCCTGTCAGGGAGGGTGCACTGTTTTAGTGATCACACAGAAGGGGACAGACATTGATTGTGCACAGCCTGACACAGAGTCACAGCAGACAGGAAAGGTCAGGGTCAAATGGCGTGAAAGTGAAGAAATGGCTGAGCATCACGCAATGTCCTCAGATAAACGACGAAGCCCGCATGTGTTTTTCCTCATTTACAATCATATTATCCAAAGTCTTGTTTATGAAGAAAAATGTTTATTAATGACAGGCAAAAATAAATGTGTAAAACATGGTCACATTTTTCAGAGATTACTTATCTTGCAAAAATAGATGTACTATAACTACTTTTACATTTTTTATGATAATTATAATAATAATGTCTTGAGGTAATATGTGTTTATTCACACCTCAGACATCAAATATTTATTAGCTTCAGACAATGAAAATGCATTGATTTGACTTCTGCCTTGTTATGAGTTAAAGACAAACTATATCACTATGTAACAGAGGAGACAGTGTGGAATCGCACAAGATCAGCACAGAGGACAGACAAAACAGGAAGTGGAGTAAGAAAAAATTAAATATCAGTTTGTATACATAGAGCCCACTGTCTTGAAGAGGTTGCAATATTGACATACTGCACTTACAATATCCACTGTTACTCTGAGTTAGTTTAATAGTGAAGAAACAGGGATGTGTTTGGAATGAAATGTCCAACTGGAAGGACATCAGGTCTAAAAACACATTCAGAAGGCCAACAGCAATATAGTTCTCATTGTTTATGAGGTTAGAACAATCATTGTTTTAATCTGGTTTTTTTTTAACATTAATAGTCATTTTTAGATCTTATCACACTATTATTTACATTATCAAGTTAGTTCCATAGTATCTTACTTTAAGGCTGGTGCAGAGGTTTTTGAGCTTGTAGATGCAGTTTCAGAACCTGAGCCTGTGAGAAATGAAAAACTTCCAAATATTGAGAACAAATGTGTCAAAGTGTAACACAAAACATTACACAGTGTGCACAATAAGGAAACTACCTGGCAATGTAAGTTTTTTTGATGTGGCCTCATTCCCACATGGGAGAGGGGCAGGAATGAACTGACCAAAGTCTCTGGTCTGCAGTTGCCCTGTTGCCTTTAATGCTCTACATGATATGTCCTTTCTCTCTGTGTAGAACTGTAACGTGGTGTTTTCCAGGTGTGATGGAGCACGGTCACGGTGAAAGTCAGATACAATACTTGTACGGTGCAGCTTACAAACTCTGTCTGCCCTCCCTCTGGTGATCCAGACCAGTGCTGGGGATATGGAAAATGAAGCTTAGCCTAAGTTCAATCAGGAAGACTATCTTTACACCTATCACAATCTCAATCAGCCAATCATGTTGTGGCTGTCAAACTTTAAATCTGTTCTCTCTTCTGCTGTCAGCTGTCATTCCAGGCAGATTGCTGTGATCCTCCTCCTCCACTTTCAGCTCCTGGCTTCATGTCCAGCATCTAGGTTGAGCTGATCAGAATCCATTCCTCATCATTTCTCTTGGGATTTCATGCACTACTCATAGCATCTTCCCCCTTTCTAATATTATGACATCACAATGGCGTCTAATTGCTAAAGACTCTTTCACCTCTCTTTTCCTGTTTTGCACATGGCAATGAAAGTTTTTGCTTATTCAAATATTTCTGAGTCTCTCCTGATTGAACCGCTGTGATGTCAAAGCACAAGTTCAGTCAAACATAGTCATACAATCCAAAAGCTTCTTCATCTGATTCGGATGTAACCTCTTCCTTATTCTGCTTACTAAAACCTTTGTTGCTTTTTCTAGAAGCAAGAACCATTTCTTTTGTACAACTTTCCCCCCGTTAAAGTCACTGTTCTTGGAAAACATTCCTATTTTTGTCTGGGTGCCAGAGGTGGAACAGACATCTACAACAAAGGTGAGTGAGATATAATTGACTATAAACCAGGTACTGAGTCATCACTTGTCACACACCCTGTCTGAACTGCTTTAAAAGGCGCTCTTCACTCATTATTTGGATAAAGCCGTAAGCCTCACCTTTTCTGATCAAAAGTTTCCTAATATCACACTCCCCAAACTTATCCTTAAAGACAGCACTGTATCGTTATATGTGTTTCATCTCCTCTAAAGTTCTTGTAAGCGACTATTGATGCAGTGGAGCTGAACCATCTCCTTTTGAAATGCTCCCCTCAAAGGTGCTGAATCCAAATCTCTTCACAATTGAGCTGTGCCACGGTGACTTCACATGGGAAATCAAACGCCGTTTCAAGCACTTCCAAGGTCTTCATCAGTTGCTGCTGATGTTCAAGGCTTTTCTAAAGCTCCCCCTGCCAACCTGCATGTAAGAACTGCTAATTTGCTCCCCTTATGTCCCTCACGTACAAACACACACACACACACACAGACATGAGCATGAGCAGAATCACCCAAAACTTACACACACACTTACATGCCCAAAACTGACATTAAGCAAGGAACCTATTTTTACGCATCACTTCTCTGTATCCCTGAGTGTTCATGTCTCAGCTGAGGATGCTCAATTTCGCCTCAGCTCCGTCTCTCATTTCCTTCTGTTCAGCAGCTTGGAAAAATGCAGCATGTTCTCACAGACAGTGGAAATTCATTTATATAACAAGCCCACTGAAGGATTTCAAAAACTAACTTTCTGCCGAATGAAATCTTGCGGAGTCTGGTAAAGCAAACATTGTGGCTACTCTTTGTCTCAAATCTAACAACAGAATGCTGTTCATGCCTGCTCTTTTTTCCCCCAGTGGGTTGGATAGTGTCCACATCCAACCCCAATCTACAAAGGAAAAAGAAAGGTATTCCACACACTGAACACTGCAAGCTCCCACAAGTTTAATGATGCAGTATTTTGAAGAGAGCTTCTGAAGACATCATGTCATGAATATAATAGAATTTAAATCCTCATTACATCCTTTATTTACCGTAACAATAATATTAGCGCTGTAATTCTGGTTCTGTAAGCAGGCTGTAGGCATTCTAGAGCTGAGCCGAAAACAGCTGGACTCTGTCTGACAGATGCAGATATGAGGACTACCTGAGACTCAGAAGCACCATGTACAGGATCCATCCAGCGACCCTTCTTACAGTCAAAGCCTTGTCTTGTAAAAGAATGACATCAATACAGTCAACTCTACTGAAGGTGAGCCATCTACACTTTAATTAGGTGTGAAAGCTAACAGTAATTTGATCCTTGTCAGAGTTCTGCGGCCCAAATGAGGAGAGTCCCTTTGCAGAGGATGGTGATGGAGAATAGCTTGCATTAATGAGGGGAAACACAGCAGGCAGGAGCAAAGAAACTATCACTTAAAGAGCTAAGATGGCGGCTAATATCCATAGCCTCCGGTAAAAAAAAAAAAAAAAAGGATGAGATGACACATTATAATAATGATGCCTAAGTGCAAAGTAAGCATCTTACAGTAAAACAAAGTCAATTTGTACTTAAAGAAGAGATGCGACAAACTCAGCTCGCTATTATTTTTCTGCTGAAAAAAAAGTTTGCAGCTTCATTAGGCTGCCAATGTGTCAGAGATAACTTCATGCTTTTCAAAGACCAGTTTCTTTTATTCTAAACAGCTTCCTTTCAGCAAGAAATGAAGATGAGTCTTTACAGATTTCGTCAGGTCTTAGCGTTGCTGTGTGTTTCGCCCTGGACTTTTTGCATGGGTGGACTTTGTGCTATATGCTGAGGATAACACAGATGGTATCAGATATATAATTTGAATTATACATACACTTGTTTAGGAAATTAGCCTTCATTAGCTACTTTGTTATGCTTTCTATGCCACTGAGAAGTTGTTTTTTTGTGCATGTGTGTTGTGTGTTTGTTTGTTTTTGAAGGTTAATCTTGAAGCAACTGGGGGAAAAAAAAAAATACAATTTCAGTGTGTAAGTAATGTGGATCCAATGGTGTCTCTTACTTCTGATTCCAAAAGATGAGAGAAGGCATGACAGCACACTAATCTGTGTTCACATTTGTTCGTAGCTGACGAAATGGGAATAAGAGCCATATTTCAAGCAGGTCCCATATTTAATGATTGCCTTTGTCATTCCTTACATCTGGGTTAAAACGGATTCTGCTTTCTACACACTGACTTCAACCACTGTGTGTGTGTGTGTGTGTGAGTGTAGTTCTCTGCACTTTCCAGATGGCTGCTGGTGAAGGACTCTTTTGTTCTCTACATGAGGCCGAAGGAACGGTGATCCTCTATGATAAGAGCCCTCACATCAAGATGAGAACCCAGGAGACTGGCGTCCACCACATAGTCACCATCGAGAACCTCTGCAGGCAGGCGTCTGTTCTTACCATATTTACATTTTGCTGTGATGGCACAGCTACACATTTGTGCTTACTGTCCTCCTTCACAGATTACTTGTGCTGTCTGTTCTATATCTCTGGAAACATGCCACCAATGTCACATCCGTATTATTTGGGGACAAAGCATGCTGTTTCTATCAGGCTGTACCCATAACAATGCTCTGGACTAAAAGCCACTACAGCAACGTATTGTTGTGTATACTGTAAGCATTATATTTTGCTTTCATTTATTAAAATGAAACCTGTTTATGCACAGCTTTTGTCTTCTCTAAGGACACTGCCACTGAAAGCTTTCACTTCTCGGCAGCGTGATTTCAAGCATTTCATGTTTAATAAAGAAAACACTGAGGAGGGAGAGAAGTTTGGTATGAATACGGTGTCAGTGCTGAATCTCATTAGCATATTCACAATCAGGAAGAATGTCCACCAAAAAAAAAATCTACTTATTATTAACTCAACACCAGCCACTCACCAACTTTCACATTTCTCCAACACCTGCAGCCTTCAACAGTCCTCCTGGACAGAGACAGATATTAAGTCCTGTCCAATTCCATCAGCTTTACCCAGTGCCTCCACAGGTGTCTGTGGCCCTGCCTTCCAGAGTGACGGAGCCATCATAACACATCACAGCTCTGAGTGGAAGAGTGGCAGCACCCAGCCAGCCTACTGTACAGCGTAGGCCCCTGGGCACAGAGATAGGACGGATACTCAGGTCATCCACTAGATGCCAGGGTTGACTCTCTTAGGGGATGGCAGAACATTTTGTCTGCATGTGACCCCCACTGAGTTCAGTCTTACAGGGGTCAGGATTTAGACCAGGAGGATGGTTGGATGAATCGAGTGGCCAGAGGGGAATTGTAGAAAAAAAAAAAAGAAGGGATGTGTGAGACCTGGCAGTGGTTAAGTTGATTTGTTCTGTACTGCGGCCCCTGCTGTTGCCTTCTCCCTGGTGTTGCTCACAAAAGTGTTCCGCCAAAAACCCTCTTGTCGCCATGGCACCCCAGGCCCCGGCTTGATTGACACCTTGTCACATTATCTTATGACAGTGCTGGTGGAGAGAGAGTGCTGAGGAGTGATACTGGGAAGTGGCTGGGGATTTGTACGCAGACACACGCACAGGAAAGCACATACATACACGTGCCTGCACAAATGCATGCATGCACACACACATATACAGTAGACGCAAGCCCTAAAGACACCCTGAGGAGCCCCAACGCAGACCAGCTGGGTGGTGGAAATACATCTTGGCCTTGGTGTGTGTGTTTGTGTGCATGCTCATGCTCCAGAGGCAGAATTCACTGAACACTAGGGAAGGTTCATGGAGGGGCGCAGATGTTTTGCATGTCGTGTACATCGTGCTCCAGAGACGTGCTATTTTAGGCAGCAGGGTGTATGGAACAGTCCGCTGATTCCTTTATGAGATGAACATCAATTCCTATAGCTGGAGGTAGCGCCAGGCTTTTTATTTATGGAATTCTATACCCAAGAGATGCTCAATAGTAGCAATGTAACATCTCCAGCATATGTACTAAAATCATCAAAGAGCCCCAGAAATAGATGAAAGTCAAGCAATGGGAGTAAAATGTTGATCTCATCTTTGTTCTAAAGTTAATATGATACAAGGCTCTGTTGTACCGGTAACATTTCTGCTTTTATTCATGAACTGACAAAGAACAAGGAGGTGGTGGAGCTAATGAAACATTCCAGATCATTAATGCTGAGTTTTGTTGTATAATTGTGGTACTAATAATGAATGTAGTGGTTAGTATCTGTCTTGGAATAGTAGATGATCTGCCACCCAGACCATTTTGCATCACCCTTTTCTGCTGCTGTAAGTAAGGATCCTTTTTACTTGAACCTTTTTCTCGATGGCTGGGGAAATCAGGAAACTGTTTTCATAACTTAAAGGAGCTATTTGTAAGTTTTGCTATTATATCAGGTACACTGGGCATTTGCGTGCCAGTGTAAACAGGAACCAGATTGTTGGAACAGGAAAGGCAGCTGTAGTGTTAAAATTCAGAATTTAACTGTGCAACAGCTACTAGCAAAGAAAACAAAGTCAGCAACACCTGTAAGTTGATATCCATGTTGCTTTCACCACTGGTAGTCCTGACTGATAAGATCCAATCAGGGAGCGACCATGGGTGCCTACATAATTTCAAAAGGTCTCTTTGCGTTCTTCTTCATCTTCAGATGTTTATATTCTTCTGGTTTTGCACCAGTTTTATGAGACAGACAGCTGCAACTCTATTCACACGTGGGCTCAGTCAGACATTACACAGACTTTGCACTTGTGACCTGGCAGGGTAAAGACCACTTAATGTCCGGTCCAACTGATTCGGACATTTGCGTTCTCACATACGGCTCCTCCCGGTAATTGTCTGGATAACTTCAGGGTTGCAGTGCATGTGTGAAAGTGTTACAAGATATTCAACCCTCGGGCCAAGCATGTACTGTCTAGGCCATCACATGTCAAGACCCTGTTCAATTTCGCTACACTTTATCTTCAACAACTTTTCTAAGTAGATCTGAACATCTGCCACAATTTTCAAAACTTACTTATTTTAACACTTATTTACTACGAAACCTCACAGTGTGACTCTACATTCAAATACACTAAAAATATGATATCTTACAGGCTTCAGTCTTCGTCAGTGGCTGTTAAGGATAGGGTGATGTTCCCGGGTCTCTAAGTAGAGCAGACAGTAGTAACCCTTTCTGTAAATGGGACTTGCAGGGGGCCATTGCCAGCAGTGGGCCACCAATGTTTGTCCACATGGGTATGACCCTTCTGAGGGCCAGGTCAGGGCAGGCATGCCAGTAACAGCTGGGTGAGGATGATGGGTGTCAGACCACAGCACATGTCAAAGCCCAGACATGCATCTGACAGCTGGATGACATTGAACTGCAAGTTAAGGAGAACCTGCCTGATGAGTTCTACTTTTTTTTTTTATCAATGAAATGCATTTTCATACCCATGAAACGTTGTACAGAATGCTAAGTTTAATTAAATTTGGTTCTTTTTGTGATTGCATTTGTGATAAATAATGTTTAGTAGATACATACACACCACCGGTAAGGTCAAAGCAGTCTTTGGCAGAAACTGTGGACATTGATCTTTAGAGCATTCCCATCAATTATTTGGCAGGTGTACTGAGAACAGTCAGGCCAATATGAAATCCCCATTAGCATGTGAGGCCCAGTTTAGGGGCTGATATTCATCCACCTCTGTCTTTCACACTAAGAGGTGGAGGCTATTCTCTCAGGGTACCCCCTAACCCCCTATTGCCTGTCTCTCCATTTCCTAACCCCCCTTCTCTCTTCCCTTGCTTCCCCTCTGGAGGCCTGCATTAAACATAAAGACTCTGCATGGATGAGTGAGTCAACAAATTACCACAGTCAATAAATGGGAAAAAATTATCTGCCCCTCTATATGCCACCAGTCTCTTATTTTCTTTCTCTTCCCCTTTCTCTCTTTCTTTCCTCTCTTTACTGTTTACCTCCCTCTCTCCTCCCCCTTACCTTACTGTCCCCCATTAGGTTATTGTCCCAAGCTTTTAAATAAACATGATCCTAGCCTGAGCTTCTCCTTATTGCATTTAGATAGAGCATCCCTCCTCATGCTTGACTGGTTGTGTCCATCAACTCAGGGGAGCCTGACTTGCTGCAAAATCCCGGCTAATACACATGAAACTGCTACAGCTGTTGGTCTAACCTTTGAGTGTCTCCTAAGGAGCACAGTGATATTTGCACTTAATAAAATTATGCCTACCAGGAGAATATGCCGCTGACATTTGCCATTTGTCAAGTTGAGGTGGCAGCGAGGCTTTATGAGTCATTAGTGTTCAGAACGGTCGAGAACTGTTTAGCCTGCAGTCGTCTGTTACTGTACACGGGAACAATCTTTGTCAAGATCGTATGTAACTGCAAAATTACATGAAAGGGGTCTCTTAAGCTTTGCACTTTCAACACTCATTCTGCTCTTTCAATCTTTCACACAGCATGGAGCAAATCATCGCATTTATTTGTACTGCAAGTGCCAAAGTAAAGTAGTAATTTTGTTTTCTGCGGCAGCTCTTTGCTCATGTTTCCGGGATCGTAACTGACGGAGAGGAAGGCATAGAATTTGAATGAAAAACTAGGGACTACGAACTTGAGAATAAGGGACACAGTTAGCAACTTCAGCCCACGCAGAGTGATAGATGCTGCAGATGTCGTGCCCTTCCAAAAAGTAGTCATGCTGCGTAGGTATGGTTCCTCCTGTTGTTGTAGGACAAGTGGAAAGGACAGAAGAAAAGGTTCGCCCAGAATTATTTACAATACACGGGAATGCTGATCACAGCTTTCAGTCTATACCCATTTAATTTTTTCTTTGCTATGGTTAACACAAAATAAGTTTGAACTGTTACAGTTCTTTTTTTTTTTTTTTTGAAAAGGAAGTTCTAATTTTTCATATATATTCTAGATATTGACTAGATTACATCCTACAATGTGTGTTGTTACCCTCACATGACACAACCTTTGTTATAATTATGATGGATTTGTCTTAGATTAGAGAATGGTGCTTATGAGGCAGTCTGAGCTTGTTGGTGCTTCTTCATGTTGGTTTTTTTCTACTCCTGGTTGTGTCCTAAAGTGCATCTTTATTCTAAAATTATATTTCAAGTCATCATCAGTAACAGCAACAATGAGATGCAGAGGGAATGCATCAGAGACATTACACTGAGCATAAAAGAAAAACAGTCATATACAGTGCCTATAAAAAGTATTCATTACCCCCATTTCCAATCAACTTTTGCATGTTTTATTCCCAAGGAAAAGATATACCCAGGTAGCCCCTGTTAAAGCTGCTGAACACTTGGTATTTCTGGTACAAGTTGTTTGTCTATAACTTTAAATATTCATGACTAAATATGTAACAACATTCAAAGTTAAAGTTTAGAGACAAAAAACATTCTTTAGTATTAAGGATCTTTCAAAGTCATTCCTCAGGACTGGTTGTCATCACTTTTGATTCAAAAACAACTAAATCCTGATTGATACAAAGAAATACATGATGTCCCCTTCACCTTATGCTCATGTAAGATCCCGTCGGTCAAAGTAAGAGGTTGACTTCGAAAAAATTCAAGGTTGTGTAGACGTAAACAAATTGGTGAATTTTTATTTGTGGGTTTATGTGTGTGATTGGCTTTGAACATTATTTATATTTCACAGGTTTTTGTTTATTTGTTGGTGATGTGGGTTGTTCTGTGGTTGGATCACTGTTTATGAGAAATATATCTTTGTGTTTAAGCTTTTTGAGAACCCGCTTTTTTTTTATTTGTTACACTCTCAGTTTTTTCTATAATGTTTTATTCATTAATCTTGATTTGTATCTTGTCTTGTTTTTTATCCTGTTTGTTTGCTCCTGTCTGTTAGGTTTTTTCTTCTGTGCTCCTTCTTGAAATAAAAACAATAGATGCAATAGATTCTAACTGATCAACCTTTTTCATTCAGCTGGGATTTGACTCACACGTAGCATCAGCATCAACCACAAGAGGATTGCAGTCAAACCCATTTCCCTCCATTAACATGTGCTTCTTGCCTACTTTAGGAGTCATTGTATCATAGTTCATTCATTATAGTTCATTTTATGGTGTTCTTGACTTTGCCGATTTCCTCTTTAGCCTTATAGTCTCATTTGATGCCCTCTGGTAATGTAACATACTGTAAAAGCCTGACTTAACACAACAAACAAAAGCCATATATATATATATATATAAATGTCAAACCTGCCATGAGTTGTGCACCACTTCAACTGATAACCATCTGCTAATTTCTGTCTAAATCTTACTCTATTTCCTCTTTTTTTTTTGTCATGTCATGGTGTCGTAGTCTGGACAGAAATGGCAGCATCATGCTGTGGGGACGCTTCAGTCCAGCATACCCTGCAAGGCCTATTCAGTTTTCCTTTGTCTTTATAAAGCAATGAAAACTGCCTCACCAGTTGTTGGAGGTGTGTGTGACCTAAAATCAAACACTGATTACACACAGGTGATCTCCATTGATCTCCACTGAACCTATTTGATTTCTGGGAGTAAATACTTGTGCAATCAATTATTTTATGTGAACATATTTTGGATCCATTTGTAGTGTTTTTTTTTTGTCATTTTACTTGAAAGAGTGTGTTCCTGCTTAATAAACCCCCTGTGATGCGAAGTTGTAAAACAGTAAAATATGAAAAAGTCCCAGAGAGGGTGTTAATTATATCTGCGCTGTATCATCACTGTGACTGCCTTTGCCAATTCTGGGTCCTTAAATAAAGATGGAAACTATTCAGAGCCAATCACGCACGCCTGTCTGCTCAGTGTACTACAGTTGCTCCTCGGTAGAAACCCTTTGCTACTTTAGCACTTGCAAAAGAAATGCAGGCAAAGGTAATGCTGCACTTGTGTGCAGTTGTAAGCACTGAGATGGTCAGAAGCGGAAGCAGCATGAACTCCAGGATGCCTCGTCTTCCCTCCTCCAGAGACCAGTACAGCAAACAGCTGTGTCTGGCTCTTTTGGCCTCCATTACTCCTCTCTACTTTCTTAAGTCATTTATATACAGTTTGCACAATTACAAAACATACACAACATTCGGCAAATCCTACATTCAGGTAGCTTCTGTGTTTTGTGTGTGTGTGTGTACCAGTGTGTACCAGTGTGTGTCTGCAGAGACCCCCTGTGTAGCCATATCAGCAATAATGAATTGTGTGGACACTGGAGAGGCATGCGTCTGGCAGGGTGAAGACTATAGTGTAACTTCATCCTCAAGGATCAGGTTCAGCTCTACAAGCCGTTTGATGGTACACTTACTGACTTTCCGTTGAACCGTTTCCACTGCTGAGGACAGAACCCCCTCTTGAACATGTACATACTGTACATTCTGTTTACCAGGTGTGTACAGAAAATGCTGAGGACTTCAGGTACCATCCAAATAAACTGAGATAATTACGTTTGTTTCAATAAGTGGAGTTAAGTAAAACAAATGTATCCCAATAATCCTCTGACCAGCCATTTAGGTGTTCTCATTTCCTGGCAAGTCCTGTCCCCAGTGTGAAATTAATTGCTGTGAAGTTGTCATGCCAAATATCAAAACCTTATTTTCAAATCAGATCTACACTGTCTTAAAAATCAGAGCTGTGCCAAGCCAAGCAGAAAATAATCTGTAACATCACACAATCCATGAAGAACACTGATATTCACTTTGATACTGTTTGATGTTGTTTGATTTTGTTTGTTTCCTTTTTGTGCATGTATCCACATGTGAGTCTGTGTGTGTGTGTGTGTGTGTGTGTGTGTGTGTGTGTGTGTGTGTGTGTATGTGTGTGTGTGTGTGCGTGTGTGTGTACACATACCCCTCACATGAGTTTGAATTTTTTGGAATCTGAGAAATGGAGAGTGACTGCAGAGCAGCGAAAGGTTACATTTGGAAAACAAACTATATGACAACAGAGTTCTCTTTTGATATCGTGATTGGCAATCTTCAAATGTAGCCAGACAAAGAGGAAGAAAAAGAGAAAAACAAAAGAAAAGCAAAATTGAAGTTGTCAGTTTGTACCTGAGTTGTCCCAAACTATCCCATTCTGCAGCCAGTGGGGGTTTCTGTCAGCTGGCAGCAGCTTTCTATATTTCCTTGCCTCTGTCATCACCATTCCATTTCTCTGTCTGGGCTTTTATACATCTCGAGGTCTGGGGCTTGAAATGACTAGGTTGAACGCAGTGGGAGGAGGGGGGGGCAGATGACAAATACATATATTAAAATCATTCACAATTTCTACAGGAACGGGAGGGAAATTTGAGCAGGTGGGGACTGACTGAAATTAAAGCCAGCCTTTGATCTCAGACGGATAAGAACGTACGTATGTATTCTGAGTGAGCTGAGAGGGAAGCATGTTGTTCTTTTGTGTGAACGCACAATGTTCCAGTGCACGACTCAGATGGAGTCTGAGACCCAGACTTGTTCAGCTTGACCTGCTGTAGCATGTGATGTTGTATTGCTATTTGTTTGTTTGCTCTGAAGAGATAAAACCCCCACAATGCTCTGACTTGATATTGGAGTAGAGACACAGCACCAGACAGAGAGGGATGTATCCAAGCATTTTACAAAGGTATGGAAAAAAATCATCTCAAGTGTAGGAAGGTCTTTCTTTTAGGACATCTTCTGAGAGACTGTTCCTATGTGGAATCTTCTTTCTTTTTTCACTGTTAGTACATTACAGTGGTATTTTCTAACTCGCACTGTAGTCTGAATGCTTTGTCTGTTCATAATGTCACATCCACTTTCTGCTCGCTTGCTCGCAAACACCATATTCATGCACAATTTCACATAATAGCAGAGTTAAAAACATAAAATTAAAAGGTAATGTCTCACCGAGGGCTATAGACACATAAAAAAAAAAAAAAAAAAAGCTTTCCCTGTCATCTGTAAGATTGCTCACCGCAGTGAAATTTAATAGTTTGAGCATAGCACCCCCTGCAGGTAGGCATTATTCCTTGCTAATAATACCATCAATGCTCGGACTGAAGCGGAGGTTCTCATTGTTACCCTTTCACTGCAATTACAGGCCTTTCTACTTTGATTGGTGGGTAATTGAATTGGTGTGAGCCTGTATGATTTCCTTCTGAATTTGCCACTCATATTCCAATCTTGGCTCCAGATCAGACAAAGCCTGTCTCCCAGTAATTAAAGACGCCAAAGCCAGGTGTAGAACTGGGGAACTAGGGAACCAAAGCCAGATGAATGGGACTGATTAGGTGTTTAGTGAAAATGAGATTTTTTGGCTCCAAGACAAAGTGCAGCCTCTCACTCGGTGCTGACTGTTCAGTGGGGTGGCAATTGACTGCTGTTGATGAGGTACATGAGGTAAAGGCCTGAAAATGACTTCCCACATTCATCATATTTACAAAGGAGCCACGGTGTCAGAGCCTAAGTCTAAGTCTAAGAGGCACATTTCAAGCATGAAACAGGCTTTTAAATTGGAAAAAAAAATTGGCTCTAATTATGCAGAAAAGAACTCGTCCCAGATCAGTAGTAGAGATTATGAACCAGCAAGATGACAGCTTTGACATCCCTGAGACTGACACTGAATTTGAGTTTAAACTGAGTTGAATCGCACTAATCGGCAACAAGACTCGTACCAATGAGGTCAAAGAATCATCTCTGGGTCCTAAGTGAACGACAGCTGTGGTCAGGTCAAGGTCAGCTTACTTGGAGCAGTGGATGTATGCCAGCTGACTGAGTGGAAAATGAGTGTTTCTCTCTCCCTTCACTGAAACTGGAATGGATTTTAATCAACACATTATGCCAGTTGTTAATTGCTTTTGCCGCCTGCTGCTAAAATAATTTGCTACTTTTTTATTGTAGTAGTAGCCATCTGTTTCAAAACACAGGGACAGGATCGGGCTCAGACCTGGGGTGGATGTTGACATGAGATGCAGGCGGCTAATTTGCACTGCCGCCACCTTATTTATGGGGCTAAGAATGTGCGGAGAGGAGGGAAAGATTCACAACACGGGTCTTAAATGAAAATGCTATATTCGAACACATTTAAGAAGGTGCATCATTCAAAAGCAGCATCACTCTTCATCATGGAGTCATGTGCCAAAAGGATGAATGACAAGTCGCTACTGTACAAATGTACATGCCATGGTATCCCGTGGATCTTTTGCAACGTGGCATTTTGGCCCTGAAGAACAATGGCTTCCTTATGAGGCTGACCCTGCTTTAACCCCTGTCTGTGCTCCTTTAATTGCTCAAGCCCGCAGACAGATACTCTCAATAATGTCTAGAAGGGACAATAGCCATGAGGAGCTGAGTGAGAGAGAGCTTTTACCCTGTGTCACCTCATATTTACTCTAATCAGTCTTACTGTTGAGGCACACATCGCTGGCTGTATGGATTACGCCTATAGTGCCTCTGCTCTTCTGTGTGTCTCGTCTCATGTCTTTACGGTTTATAGGCAAGTTTTCATTGAAGTGCAGCAGGGAGTGTTTGGTTTTATCTTCCTTTGAGTTTGTTTTATGTGCAGCTAGTGAAAATGTGTTCAGGTGAAGTGAAAGTTTTTCTCTCTGTTGCTTCGGTGCCAGCAAAAGAAACATAATGATGCAAAAATTCAGAAACGGTCAGCAGCTGCAGCCAGGAAAAGTGAAATGGACATTGAAGATCTTTCTTTTTTTTGTTCTTGAGAGAAGTGCTGAGATTCGTCAGCCAAATGAATCACATCAAAAGTTCATAAGGGATCTAACTACTTGCATCTCTGCCATTCGAAGCAGCAAGTATTTGCACATTCAAGTGCAATCACACCTCATTCTGCTTAATAATCAGACTGGTCACATTGTCTCTGTGTGAAGCCTCAGACATATAAATTCAGACTTTCTGGAGGAGGGTGACAAGTGTGCTCGAAACTATATCTAATTTCCAGCACTTCCTCCTCCACGACCAGTTTTTAATTAGCTGTGTGGAGAGCCATCAACAACTGCACTGGGGATGTACAGTATGTACAGTATATGTGTGTGCGTGTTTTTATGTAAGAATTTCCTGTCTGTCTGTCATTTGCATCCATGCTGTATGTGTGTGTGTGTGTGTGTGTGTGTGTGTGTGTGTGTGTGTGTGTGTGTGGTGGTGGTCTTGTACTGCTGCATGTGATGCTTTGGATGTTTCCAGGCTTTAAAAGCGACATCTCACCAGGAGGGGACCAAGCCATCAAAGCCATCATGTACTTTAATTACAGGTAATCTTGACTCACAGACGCTCTTCTACTCCCTCTGCTCTTAAGAACTTCCTCCTCAATTACCAAAGTGCCTCAATTAGGTCCTAAATAAGCAGTGGACATGCATAAGGGAGAGATGGGCAAATTACAATAGAGAGGGTAAAAACAACAGGCCCTGTAAGAGCCAGTGTGATGCAGAGGCAATTAAAAGACAAAAAAGTGTTCTACCACACAGGGCGAAAATGAGAAAAAAGAGAAAAAAGCCCTTTGATGAGCTAGTTCTGAGCTAAGTGGAGCTTAAGAGGCGATGGCTGAGGAGAAGAAAGAGCGAGAAAAGATAAATTAAAGACAGTTGATTGGCAAGAGGGCTGGTGTCACACTGTTTCCCTACAGGACCATATGTTTGGGGGGGAGCACTCAGTCATCGAGAGACTGGAATGTGTGAGTAAGTCATGATTTCTATAGAGCAAATAGGTGTCCCACAGGCAGCTGATTCTCTACACTCTCTCTCTCTCTCTCTCTCTCTGCCCCCCCCCCTCCCACATTCATTTTCCAGCCAGCCCCATACACACTCCATCAACTGTGAAAGTTGGGCTTTTGAATGGACAAATGAAGACCCTGTCCTTTTTAATGGGCTAATTCTGTGTCTAACAAGGGCCCTTGTTAAGGGGAAATGCTTTCGCTGCAGCCGGCGGTATGAATGTGAGTGCATTAGTCAATTAGCTCAAATCTAACCCAGAGCAATTGTCTGACGAATTAACTAGAGAGGAACACATCATCAAAGAACACAAGGGATAAAATGAGACGCTAATATACACACCTTTGTGTTTGTGTGTGCTGTACTCACAGTCTGTGTCTACTGGATCCACTACATTTCATTCTGTGGACGTCCGATTCCTGCTGACCCGGACGGACCAGATGGAAACTGAGCTCATCTAGATCCACAGCAAGCTGCTGATGGCAGATGACAGGACAGTCATCATCGGTCATTGCAGAGAAATGGAGGAAGTGCTGGGCACTGGGGTGAGCAATGACTCACTAGGAGAGCAGTATGTTAAAGAGGAGGAAAGGAAAAAAGTAGAATATAAAGTATTCCTATAGGACACATACACTCACCATAGCCCCAGGAATTACTAGAATTGAGTCACTTCTGCTCGAACATAGCAAAAAATAAAAAAAGAAATAAAAAAAAGTGAAGAACAAAGTTTGGACCACATGGTGAGAAAAAAGGTGAGTGCTTATCAGGGCAGCTCAGCATGTATCCAGGAGAGGGCAGTGTTATCCAGGGAAGGGGTGGGGATAGCACTGAGTGTGTGATCAGAGCAGATGTGTTCGAGGAGAATCATTAAACAGCATCTGTCCACTCGATTACCCCCTTCGTTAGTCCAATCCTATGTTTTCTTTTACTCATAGAGGGGTAATTAAATTTCCCATAAATTGAGCTGAGGTACTGTGTAAAACAAGTCATGACCACAGGAGAGGTGTTTATAATGAATGATGGAGTGATCAAAACAGGACAGACTCAGGTAATACAGGCTGCACATCACAGAGGGGGCTATAATCTGCATGGAAAAGATTCCAATAGGAAAATAATTTTAAACACACTTAACATATTTAGGGATTTAAAATTGAATTCATACATTTCACAAGCTGCTGCAAATGTTTGTGATCACAAATGCGTCAAATTCCAAACTGCCAAAACATAAAAAAGTATAGTTATTACTACTTAGTGATTAAGTTTGCCACATGTGTGCAACCCTGTCCTGTGAAGACCACCCATCTCCAAAACACCAACTTTTCACCAGCTAAGAACAAGTTGTCTAATGAGCTCTAAAAAGGTTTGTCCTACATCATAATTTTCTCAGCACATGAAGGACCTGAAATTTATGAATCACAGAATCCGTGGTGACACATTATGTTCACTTGATATTGAGGATATGTTACATTATAATTAGGGCTGACCAATTAATGGAAATATTATCAAAATCTCAATATGGCCAAGTGCAATATCCAAATTGCAAGAGCTGCACATTATATATATATATATATATATATATATATATATATATATATAATTTTTTTTGTGGACATCAAATTCAAAAATGATCATTCCAACTGAGATTGTGGCTCACATTTGTTCAGCCCTAATTATGATAGATATGTTAGTATATTATGTATGAATATATTTGGGGCAAATACTGTAGTGGATGTTACATTCTCATTATAAGTCACTGTAATGTACAGGAAATGAAATCTAAAAATTATTTTGCTCATAGATGCCTACGCAGTGTAGGCCTTTATTAGAATAATTGAATACTTGATAAAGTTTATAATTTATGATTTACAAAATATTTCATGTTTCCACTCCACACAAATACATAAGATAGATTTAACCCTTAATTACATTCAGAGTCATAGTTCTAAAAGTTGCTTTAATTTGCTTGTTCCACCAACAAGAATAAGTGTCCTGGCTTCAGTATAAAGTGACTATAAGAAAATCCATATTCATACTGATTAAGAAACTTGATTAATACTTAAGAGACATTATCAGAAACAGAAAACAGAAGAACAGAGACAAAGCACTGACATGAAAGGACATCACAAACTATTGTTGCTGCATCGGCACAATCGCAGGTTTCAAAAGTTTACATGAAACAACAGAACAGTAAAAAACACATAGAGCAGCAGCTTCTGGGTTTGTCTCATGAATCTATAAATCCTGTGCTGTCATAGTCTGCGTTTACACCATATGTACCTGCATAGAAAACCTCAGCTATCATAAATGACAGAACATGAGTGAAAAAGATCCAGAGGTATGAAAACATCATTAATGGCTGTTGCACCAAATGTCTCACAGGTATCCTGTGCACACAGCCTAAACTTTCTGAACAGCTTTGAATCTGGGTATAAAAAATATAAAACAAAAACATTAAAAAAAAAAAAAAAGCTTTGTTTTCATTGATCAGGGAGAGAAGGGAAAATGAAATGACTAGAGTCACCCAGCAAGACTTCCTGCCCCTTCAGGATGCGCTGCAGCTCATCTCTAAATATC
This sequence comes from Trachinotus anak, assembly GCF_046630095.1. Classification (NCBI taxonomy): domain Eukaryota; kingdom Metazoa; phylum Chordata; class Actinopteri; order Carangiformes; family Carangidae; genus Trachinotus; species Trachinotus anak. Next base: position 14,544,314 of record NW_027273852.1, read on the forward strand.
AATGAGGTCGTCGCCGCTCTCGTCGCTCTCCACGGTCAGCTGACGGGTCCACCACTTCTTCACCTCTGACCCTGAAGAAGCCTCATCGTTGGTGGGGTTCATCTTACACACTATGGACTTGACACTTGTGCGACCTGACACAAAACACACACACACACAGCAGAGTCTACGTCAATATTGTTGAACTTTTTTCCAGTTTTGCATCAGCAGAGCCTTTGGCTCTTGTCAGGACTTGTCTGGATAAGTAAGTCACTTTTTCTGAATTCTAAGGCCACATAATCTAAACATACTTGAGGAAAGCTTTGTTCCAACTCACTTTAACAGAACACCCTCGGCAAAACTATACAAGTTGCAATAGGCAGTATACATAAGCATACACACCTGCAGGAAGCCGCCACTGTCCCAGCTTCCTCTGTGGTCTCCCCAGGTCTGAAGAGTCCTGCCTGTAGCCTCCTCTGTCTGACAACGTGGGGCTGAGCAACTGCTGGAGACCACTCATCTAAACAAAGAGGAGATATCCTTTGTTTCACCAAGCAAGCGCACACCTGCAGACTGTATGATGTGCTTGCTATACATCAAGCTGTGAGCATGTGCGAGTGTGTATGGAGTCGTGATAGGTATGTGGGGCTTTACCTCAGGCTGTGAGGGGTTGTCTGGGTTGTTAGTATTGTGGTCTTCACTTGGCATGGTGGTCTCTATGCTGGGGGGGTTGAGGAAGCGGCTAAACTCCTGCTGCTGGCTCACTCTCAAGCTGTGGATGATGCTACACGACTGCTGCTGCTTCTGTAAGTGCACACAGACAAGAAGTGGTCACTGTGTCGTGTCAGTGTGTGTGTGTGGAGACATACATGTGTGGAGAACAGAGTGGGAAAAGCAAAGCGTGTGTTTGTGTGTTTTGTGTTGAGAGAGACTAACCGCCCGGATGCGTTTGAGGCATTTCTTGAGCCACATGCGTATGGTCTGCTTGGCAACCTCTTCTTCAATGGTGTACTCCAGCTGTTCCCTGGCCAACAGCTCCTCCAGCTGGAGAGACTTTCTAATGTCCACTGAGCGATATGAGAGCATGCTGCATGATTACACACACACACACAAACAAACAGTGAGCCACACACGCAAAGACATACAACCAAGACAGAAGCATTTTTAGTGGAATAAAGTTCTGCTTCAATAGAATTAAAAATGATCAGAAGAAAGTGCACTACTATGCTACGTAAAGCTGTACGAGCCAACACTGCACAACCACAAGACCTTAAACTGTAGTGAAAGTTTTCTAATCTAAGAGCATGTGTGTGCTGCTCCGCGATCACCTGAGCACATCATGGAAGGTCACATCTCCTCCACTGTGAAGTCGTTCCATCTCATAGCACATGTGTTTAAACAGCAGCTTGTCCTTGTCCAGGTCCACCTCCAGCCTGCCTCTGAGCAGACGAAGCAGGAACTTCACCCTGGATGTCGGAATCACACCCTGAGAAGACAGTCAATATCAGAAAACAAGTTATAGCTTTTTCTACACTGTTTGAATGGCATTTCATTATTTTCACGTGAAATCTGCCTGTGTCTCCTACTAAAAACTAGAATTACCGCCTCACAATCGAATGCCTCCGCCAACGAGCCAAGCTGCAGGAAATAAGGTCGAAATCTCCCTTTCCTGAGTTACAGCAATTGAATAATGGCCAGAGAATTAATTCATGAGTTATGGCCAAACACGTATTTTGTGAGGTCACAGTGAGCTTTGACCAACAAATTCTAATCAGTCCATTCTTGAGTCCAAGTGAACATTTGTTTGAGGAGGAATTTAAAAAAGTTGAAGAAATTTCCTCAAGGCGTTGCTGAGATTTCACGTTCATGAGAACAGGACCAGCAACCTGAGGGCATACTGAGCTCCGGCCCTGGCTGTCGCTGGCGTGGAGGCATAAAAATGATTTTCAGCATAAAAGGGTCGTTTTATAACCTGTAGTCATACTGGCTTTCTTTTGAGCTTGAGAGTATAAACCCTTAATGGCCTTTTTATGGTTTTCCAGAGGTGGGAGGGCTTGGTTTGAAATGGGATGTTAGACCACAGGTAGGTATAATTACTTGCAGAGGTGAATATGGTTGGGTTGGGACCAAATACTGTATGTACTGAATGACTGTACTGGCTCCTGCCTCTACATCTTATAACCACAAGTATTTGTACAAAGAAGTGAAATAAAGCCCACATCCAGATGACATCATGGATAAATAGGAGGGAGTCTACATTTTTAATCCAGCACCCACTGTTCTAATTACTTTCTCTCCTATTATTCAATGCCACACTCCGTTCCCTTCAGCCCTTCTCATTAGCTTTTGTGCAGCTTCATCTTCTCCATATTATCCTTTGCTTATAGCCATATGATCATCATCCTCTCCCCTCTGCTGTGTCCTCCTCCTCTTTCCCACTGTTCATTTCTCACCTCCCGTTTGTCATCCACCATGTTCCAGATGATTTGGAAGTGTCTCAGGTCATTATAGCTCAGCAGCTGGTCCTCCTCGGTGGAGTAGAACAGAGAGAAGTTCTCCACTATGATGGCTGCGGTGACAGGCAGTGGCATTAATACTCAAAAATGTAAATTTTCCATAGGATCAATATCCGTGCGTGTGTGTGTGTATGTTCATTGTGAGATGCTTCAATCATCTGTGTTTGTGTAAAATGCAAGTTGTTCTGCTGCCCTTTACAACTGTGTTATCTGCCTATTTTATTATCCCACGAGTTAACAGCCCAGGCTTCTGGGAGACTGAATTATGATAACATCAGGATAATGGGTTGATTGAAACCCAGGCTCTTATATTAATTAATCTCATTACACAGACTCAAGTAAGAAAGACAATCTCTTTGACTTCATTTTTTCACTTGTTTCTTGAGTTCACCTTTCATACAACCATGAATCATACTCTGCTTGCTCTTTTCATGCATTGCTTCGTTGTGTGATTTTAAGGTACTTGTTCATGAAGACTGTTCCTCACAAAATCTCAGGTCTTACATCTTATTAAGTGTCTGTGTCTAAGGTTTATTGCTCACCATCTGTGTCTTTCCAGATGAGATTACAACCCATTGAAAAGTGAGAATACACACTATAGATCATGGAGCTAGATGGTTTGTTTGCTATCAAAAACTCCTGCTCATTTTGATTCTACTCTCAATTGTTTTCCTGCATGCACACACCTTAGGAGAAGGTTACCCTAACTTTCATTCATTCCTCAAACTTACTCTAACCTTCATCAAAAACCAAGTCTTAACCATAAATGCCGACCTTGTGGTTTTGTCCTCAAACGAGAGGTGACTAATACAACTACATACACATACACACACTTACCTACAAGTAGGTTGAGCATGATGTAGGCTATAATGACATAGAAAGAGCAGAAGTACATAAGAGCTCCAGCGTAGTTGCCACAGTCAGTCTCCCAGTAGCGATGTTTGTCCGGGGTGCAGAACGGTGGCTGTACCTGGGAACAGGAATGACCATAACAGAAGGGGCAATAAAACAACACTTCCCTGAAATGTTACAGTAAGTCAAATTACAAAAATGCATTTTTTTTTTATTACAGAGTGATACCTAGCAATATCAACCGTTTTCTTTGGGGCAATTTCTTTTGTAGAAAGTAGTTCCAGTGGAAACTGATAACAGTGAGGTCTGCTGGGTATCCAAAGCTATTTGAACCAGAGTAACTGTTAATTTTACTGTGAGCACCACAAACAAAAATCCATTCACCTCCATTGTACTGGGAGGCAGCAGAAAATTGATGTGTGTCCCAATCTGGCAAAGTGTTTTACCAGATTGGGAACAGAGAGTCTGCTCCTTTGTCTACAGTATGTGTGCTGGACCTGCAGTCCATCTTACCATGCAGTCATGCATGATTTTATTCCAATCTTCCCCTGTGACAATTCGGAAGAGAACGGTGATCGCTTTGCCTGCTGTGGAGAAGTTGGCATGCCTGTGATTAGGGGAGACAGACAGACAGAGATGTGTGTCAGTGGCTTAACTCCATGCAACCTGCTAAGCTCATCAGCGAAAAAATAAGCAGCACTATGAAGGAAATGCAATGCTCACCGGTTGATGTTCTCTCCATATTTGACAGTTCCAAAGAGAACGACGCCAGCGAATGCGTAGCAGAGGAGAAGGAGGAACATGCCCACGATGATGAAGAAGCTCTTGTACATGCTGACGACCACAGTCAACAGCAGCATCTTCAGCGTCACCTTAATACATGACACACATTCACATTCTCGTTACTGTAATGGATATTACTTTTGGGGAAAATACATTTTTACCCAGAAAACATACTCACATGCTTCCCACATATTGTAAAGAATCTGAAGACAATCACACATGTGCCCATCATGTAGGTATATGCATTCTAAAGGGGAATACAACACAGTCATTAGTATAGTAATTGTTAAAATACTTCAAATTGACTTCATTAGAATTAGTAAAATTAAAGAAACAGTGCTTTTTCTAACCAGCAAGGAAAAGTGTAGGACTATCCAGATGACACCGAGTGACGTGACCAGCAGGTCATAGCGATTTCGTCTGCTCTGCCAGTAGCCCGCCGGAGACATGGCTATCAGCTTCATGGTCACCTGGGTGACAGCACCAAGGCTTAACATCAGACAGACTTGTATACCCAGAGGAAGCAATCAAATTAAAACCTTAAAAGTGATGAATGAGTAGACGGGAGGACAGGCTCACCTCCAGGACAAATATAAAGGTGAAGACTACCGACATGGTGGCGAGGGGAAACGTTACTTGATCATCGTCTACATCCCACTGGAGATCAGAGTCACACACATGTCAGCATATATATATATATATATATACATATATATATATACATATATATATATATATATATATATAACATTCCAATACAAACCACCTTGATTCTATTTTACATGAGAGAGACAGTCATATTAATATGAATAAATAAAGTAAAACAAGACGCATTAGGCTACATACAGTAAGTGAAGTGAAATGATGTGTTCAGAAGTGATGCAAGGCTTTACCTTGACTGACAGCAGCACTGACTGTGCCAACACCAGCACAGCAATACCCCGTTTGAAGAAGGGATGCTGAGTAATGTCATACATCTTGGCCCGGAAACCACCGTTCTCTGTCAGTCAGAGAAGAAATAAGTAATTCACTGAGGAGCAATTCCCAAAAAAAAACAAAAAAAAAAACAGACAGTGGACATTGTTTGTTCACTGTTTCAGTGTTTTAAGTTGAAAGGTTTTGGTGGAAACTAAAATATTTATAAGGGAATTTGAATGTCTGAACCAGCTGAGGCAGTGGTTGTTGTCTGCCAGCTCATACTTGAACCTGTGGTAGTAGACCTTGGTGTCCTGCAGATGGCACTCATGGACTATCTAGCTGTTAACTATCAGCGTGATTGCACTGCAGATTTCACACTCATTTATTCAAATCAATGCATCTGTGTCGAGATAAGGTTAACAATGCAAAGAAAGAAAGGTACATAAGGCAACTAGCTCCTCTTTAAAAAGGGATGAGTGCAGTTGATGTGCTCGGCCCCTACTGCAGCCCACCCTAACTCTAACTAATGATTCTCTATTTCCACTTCTCCTGATCCAGCAAGAGGACTGAACGTGCACTCCTAGATTCAGATCTGTCAGCCTTCCAGCTTTAAACAAGTTGTAATATTTGACCCTTATCACAACTAATCCATGATAGAAGATATACTTGCTGCACCTTTTTGTTACAGCTGTCCCTGGTGTTCCCCTCAAAGCAGTTACTGCTTTGAGGGGAATGTAAAATGTAAAACACAGATTTAACAACAGGCACTCTGATTACTCACTGTACGGCTACTGACCATTGAGACAGTTTTTTTAAGTACTAGGACCAGTGAGTAAGGGCTAGCTCAGTGCTGTAATGATCTGCCAGTGGTGAGTGAGTGGCCCCGGTGCTGAGGGCCTTTGGATGTGGATCAAAGTCCGGCTGATACTGCTGGTGGCAGCGGTACTGCTGACTAAAACCAAAGCCATTGATTTTCTGTTAGTTCTCAGCCTCAACTCTGCCAACAGACGATTTCCCACACAGCCTCCAACCATTCTCACGAGTCTAATCACAGAGGGAAGAGCAACAGTTTAAATGTACAATATTCCCATGTTGAATTGTAATCAATAGTGGACTGTGTGTGGACTGTGTGTAAAATTTAAGTAGACTCAGTATTAAGCATTTAGGACAGTATTAAGCATTATGGACAGGCTACTGCCTGTCCATAAGTGGGAATTTACTGTAGATAGAGCTGGTAGTTTACGTCAAAGGTGTGGAAATTTGATCAATTTGGTAAAATAAATTTCCCATGCAAGGCGGCGACAGGCATGATTCAGTGTCTGAGGCATCTGCATTGTCTGTCCTCCAATTCAGTTTTTTCATTGTTGCTGCCACTCATCATTTGGGTGTCATGGTGAATCCCTCGAGGGATCAATCCTCAATGAAAAACAAGGACTATTAAATATGGATTAATCATGCAGGTGCTGCTTAACAATGCACAGGCACACACACACACACACACACACACACACACACACACAGACACACACACACACAGCATGATCAATCAGGAGACTGGGGCAAAGACGTGACTTCCATGATGTTGAGCTTGATCTCAGTATTGTGTTAAAGAACAGTTTCCAAAGCATTTGTTGTATGTGTTTGTGTTTTAATTTGCGTGTTGGTACCTGGGCGAGGGGGCAGGTGGAGAGGCTGAGCTATTTTCAGTCGACTCTTCAGATCCTCCCATCTTCTCTGGTCCACTGTTAGCAGCGCAGTGCCCTGGTGGTGAGAGACACAACAGATTAAAAAGGTGGCGTGAGGTGGTGTATTTGCCAGCCTGTCTGCTTTTGTACTTATTGAAGCTGTATCGACATGTGTGGCTCTTACCTTGTTCTCATTGAAGTTTGCAATGACGACTCCTACAAATAGAGTGAGTCCAATCATGCATCCCAGAAACACAAAGACATGGATGTAGATGCCGTGGATCTGCAGGCACAGAGGTGTATAAACTGAGCTGAGTACCAGTCACAGTTTTTTTCACAGTTGCAAAAAAAAAACTAAATAAAAACACTTTGATGGAAAGTGTTAGACAGCCAAGATTAGGTTTAGTACCGGTCCAACGCGGTGAATAATGACATCTCGGACCTCCACCCAGCCTTTGAGTGACAGCACTTCAAAAAGAGCCAACATAGCATTTCCCACATTGTCGAAGTTAAAATTACGAGGGTTGGCCCTGGAGATGGACAGAATGGATATATCTGTCAGTGGCTGCATAAAAACACCCTTAAATCAAGTTGTAATAAAAGACCAAGCTGTCGTACCAGACTCTCGGGACCCAGAAACCTGGTTTCTTCTCCCCAGGCCTCAGTTTCAGGTTGAGGTTTTTGGAAACACTGACATTTATTCGGAAGATACCCTGACATTCCTCCTGTAACCAACCACACAGTTAGTGAACTGTCAATTAAGTTGTATGTACTAAATTAATATAAGAATATGACGATAATAAACATACTGTATTTGTTTTTGTCTAAGATAGGAACTCCTGATGTTGAAGCATTAAAAAGTTATAATAGTGTGAAGACCATGTATTCACTGATGTGTTCACTACACACAATACAAGTTAGTATATAATAGTAATGCAGAATAAAGAACAGATCGTTCCCCGATCTCATCAAATAACTGGGTGAGTACTATGTTTTTATCATCATTAGGAGCAATGGTCAAAATTACACAAATTATACATCATATAATGTATATATAGTTGTATATTATACATATACAACTGTAATAAATTGGAATGTCATCTCCAAAGACTTGAGCATTATACTATTATAATTAGTATTATTAATCTTTGTCCTGTAAAATAAATGTGGAAAGAAGTAGAATGACTGCGGTTAAGAAAGCAGGATAAAAGGAAGCACTGGATTATTGATTTGACTGGGGGAACACCTTCTACTTATTCAGCTTGTGGTTCTCTGCAGGGAGTGTGGTGTTGGAGGGGGTGGTTTAGCAGGGAGATTATGTTTCTTGCTGTACCCGTTTAAGGATATGGGGGTCGTTGCACTTGGCAAGCTTTCCGGCAAACAGTTGAACTCCAAAGCTTGCGAACACCAGCATTAGTGTGAGGAGCAGAATGGAAACCTGCAGCAGAATCAATCAAGAGTTTAAGGCAGACAGTTCAACATAATCCAAGCCTGAGAGATTAAAGAGCAAGCTGAGGATGTCAGACAGCTGTGGACATAGGAACCCAGCTAGGAAAATCCATGTCAGACCCAGTGAGGATCAGTAACTATTGTAAGTTTCAAATAACATAATAAAATCCTCAGTGCGCAAGCAAAAGGTAAGCATAGCCCCGCAATGGCCAAGAATGTAATAATAACAAGGGCACGGTTCAATAAAGGTGAGTAAGATGCATTCGTGTACAAATCCCAGTTGCATTTTTGCATGTTTTTAGCCATATGCTATAAATCATGGACACTTTACTGGCATCCTTTTTGCAAAGAATATCAAATATATATTTTACACATTTCAAAGCTTTTTCATTACTGTTTTCTAAAGTGTTGCATTCAAGTCTTATCTCAGCAAGTTTCAAGTGAAGAAATGTCATTTCTTATAATGAATTGAAGTGAAATGTAAACAAAGAACTACCTGCCTGATAAGGAAAATACAGGTAATGCTTTCTCATATGGTCACTAAAGTTTCTCATTATTTCCTAGACTGTTTGAATGGTCAGAGGTAAGCTAAAGAGTGAGCTATGTTTATGCACATTTCCACACATATGCCTGTGGTGCATATAAACGGGGACTAACATGAGTTTTTGAATTTTTTTAATGAAACACTGATAAAAACCCTCTGTCTACTTATGGGAGGTGAGTAAATTACTTAAATGTACTTTAAGTACTTAAAGCTGTAGTGCTCACACATGGAAAGTATACATGGCCACTGACCAGAAAAATTTCTTTGAATCCTTTCAGAACCTCCCGCACCACCTTCCTCATCTGGGGTACCAGCTTGAAGATCCTGAGCGGACGCAGGCAGCGCAGCATCATCAGCAGCTGAGCCCCAGACTCAGGAGGGACGTCAGGAGGCAGCCAGCACAGAAAGATCAGACTCACCTGCAGTAGCCACACAGCAGGGCAGGGATGAAAGTTACATAGTCACTGGCTACTATTTCAATAAGACAGACATGTGATTGGTCTACCCTCAAAGAGACTTTCCAGCATGGAATTATATCACTTGATATTTAAATGAAGTAGCCTTTATATTTCTCACAAGATAGATAAAGATGTCCATGACTCCTCCAAAGTCTCTGATGACGGCCGTGGGGGTGAAGAAGAGACCATCGGCCATGATCTTCAGGTTGAGCTCAATGCTCATAAAAATCACAAACACATACTCCCCAATCTGAAAGACATGATGGTTTTAACAACAATTGTGCATCTACGTCGTGTGCTCGCCTGTTTCTGCCACAATCCATCTAACTGGTTTTAAGTACCTGCAACATGGGGACGTGCATGACCCTGGTGAAGGGTGATTCAAACATCATGGAGATGCAGGAGCAGATGGTTACGACAATCATCACCCAGTCCAAATAGGTGACCAGGCCCAGAAGATCACTGCAAGGACACACACACACACACACACACACATACATATATATATATATATATATATATATATATATATATATATATATATATATATATTATTATGTAAAAACACAGGAGCAAGCTTTTTTTTTTTAAAGATTTTATACAGGGAAAAAGTATGTTCACATAAGTAGGTCAAGAAAGCTTTTGGTTTGCAAACCAGCAAATTCTCATCATTCAAAAGAAGAAAGAAGAAAAGAAGTGTAGAAAAAGAGAGAGGGAGGTTATGTGAGGACAGATATCAGAAAGTGAGAGTGAATCTTTGTGTGTGTGTGTGTCTGTGTGTGTGTGTGACAGCAGCCCAATCTGTTCTACAGCAGGATGTCAGTAAAAAATCCCCCGGTGCCAACAGTATCTGATACAAAGGACTGCCTCTGGCTTTAATAATCAGAATCTGTGCTTGGCTGAATTACTATCAGGTTGCATAATGGGTGAAATCTATTTCACAGCTCTTCATCTCAGAATTTTCATTCCTTACCACAGTTTTAGGGAAGCACAACAGGCAGGTAATAAGATACAGAATTAATAAGTGCGCCACTGCTGTAGAGCGAGCGGATCAATAGAGAATGAAGGAATCAATAATTCATCACACTTACTACAGTTGGTGGTATTTGGTGTTCTTCACTGCTCCTGTTATGGGGTCAGTTTTGGATCTAGAAATGAATTCATACAAATAAAAGAAAATTGTCAGCATTTTGACAAAAAGACATCACATGCAATTTTTTTCAAGCTGTACAAAACAGAATAAATCTTTTTTATGAGCCAAACTCACACAGAGGTATTTACCCCACGGTATGCTGCAAATTCCCTCATATACTGAAGTCTGAAATGTTTATTTCATCACCGTTTGTGACCATAAAAGGCTGCCTAGTGAAGCCTGAAGACAACAAATTAAGACCACACAGTCGATATTAGTTTAAATGTAAGCTCTTACGCATTGAAGCGGGCTCGAACAATCATCCTGCAAAAGTTCCTGAAGCGGTGTTCCCGACCCACGATGAAGAGAGGCTTATCAAAGTAAGGGTGGTTTTCTCTCAGTTCCTCCTCCTGTACTTTTCTGAGCAGCCACACAATCACAGATAAGGGACAAACATCAGTTACTGTATAGCACAGCATATAAACAGTGACTACAAACTACAGTTCACTGGATGGGCATTTTCAACGCATACATAACTCTTTCTTGGTCAGAAACGTAATTTATCTGTTGATATTGTGTGATTTTTTTTTTTAATGAATACCTTTTCATCTCTGCTTGCTCTTTCTTTTCTTGGATCATCTTGATTTCACTGTCCTCTCTCTGGGCATTGCGATAGCGTACGGTACTGGAGTGCTGGATAACAGAGGAGACAAAATAGTTTTTCAACTTTTTTTTTTGCAAAATTTCTATCAATGTTTTTCTATTTCTTTCTGAGAATCACACAGTACAATATACTGTATCTGTCAGTGAGTGTGTGTGTGCTCTCACATCCTGGGTGAGAGTCTCCAGTGACTTCCCTCGGCTGATCCTCTGACTTGTGGAACCATGTCTCAGTGATCTACAGATAAAAAAACAGACTATGAGAGAAAATGCCTAGAGGTATCATACAGTGTGATTGCACTTGTTTGCATTTCTGTAAATGTATGTGTGTGTGTGTGTGTGTGTGTGTGTGTGTGTGTGTGTGTGCTGACAGACCTGCGCTCTTGCCGTATGTGATGCTGGACACTGAGTATGGACCGCTCTTTGGCTGGCTGGCCCTCGAAAGATCCACTTAGCATACGCTGTCTGGTACAAGCCCTGGAAAACACAAACACAAGCATATTTTTTTCTCCTTATGATCAATAATGATGATTATGAGGACACCAGGTGGCAATTAAAACACAGCTGGATCTGGTCCATATTCCTGTCTAACAAGCTATCTTCTGCCTACTTCAGTCTGGATTCGTGTGAGTGGCGATCCAGGCAGTCACTTTGAAAGGTTCCAGTCATTCCACCAATCAGTGTGTGTGTGCCTGCATGTGTGTGTGTGTGTGTGTGTGTGTGTGTGTGTGTGTGTGTCTGTGTGTGTGTGTGTGACTGCATTTCTGTGTGTTCTAGCTAACACCAGAGTCATGTACCAGAGCAGAGCTACCTACACAGTGGGCACCATCAGTATGTGTACTTCAATGATTTACAAATGCTCTGAGTGATTACTTGTTTACTGCCAGTACGTATGAATGAGCGCCTGCTTATGCTGGACTGTGTGTATGTTTGCCTACGTTAGTGTGACTGTGAGCCTAATTGTTCGCTTGTGTGGAGAAAGATGGCAGGGCAGACAGAACATGTTATGACTACTGATACGCTGTCTATCTTTCAGACTGACAGAATAAGGTGGGTGTTGGGGGGGGGGGGGGCAGATTGGATATGGTGCAGGCGAGCTAATCTACACTTAGTGCCAGCTCTGCCATGCTGAACAGCAAATTATCCATTTACTTCATCGCTGGAGTAAATGAGTCTGAAGTGTGTGTGTCTTTGTGTGACGTGTGTGTGTGTGTGTGTGTGTGTGTGTAAGAAAGAAAGAAGCTTTAACGATACCAGAGTGCTGTTACTGTTACAGCAGAGATACATCTAATATGCATACACATTATTGGTTTCACCCACACAAAGACTGGGATGTATTTCATGACTGTGGATGATGCATACTAACTGGGAATGGTGTCACCCCAAAACCCTATGATGCCTTGATTAATAGCAAAAGAACACAAACAGCCAATGCACAGAATCTTGGAACAGATTAAAGTTGCAGGTCAAGACATCTATACTTGTGGATTCAAAATGTGTTTTTCAGACATCTAGGTTACATAAACCTGTTTTAATGACTACATTTAATTGTGGAGCAACAACAGTTTTACTCCAGCAATGTGTCTTACCGCAGGATTTTATTGATAGTAGTTTCTTTTTCCAGGAGGTTACGAGCTCGGATACTAAATATTGACCTGCGAAGCTGAGAGAGCACACAGAAAGAGTACATTAGCTGGGAGTTTGTTGAATTTAGTGCATCATCCAAAAACACACAACACACACAACGTGTTTTTACAGCTACTGTATTTCTTATTGCTATGCTTTATCTACTGGGTGTCTAGTCATGGAGATAAAGTTATCAACTTCATATCCACTTTCTCTGTGTGTCTATGTAAGAGAAAGAGAGAGAGAGAGATAAGTGAGTAAATGAACGAGTGTGTAAGTACCTTTTGGTCGATATACTTGTTGTCTTCGATGGCTGAGCGTTTGGAGTGGTCGCAGGAGGAGGATGAAGCGGAGGGAAGACGCCGGAACAAACAACTGGTGTCCTGCTGCTGCCGATCAATGAATTGCTTCATAAAACTCTCCCTAGAGTACAAAACAAACAACATGTACACATAAATGTGATCAATTTTAATGCATGGTTGCCAACTGTAGAAATCCATACACTTAAAGATGCAAGAATAACCACAGTGGTGCAGTGTATCTTCAAACCATCTTGGTGCAGATTCAGCTGCAGAATATGTCACTGGAGGTACTTGCTGCAGCAGCAGCACGGCAGATGGGCGGCGGAGGGGCATTTCTGCGAGAGCAAAGGACCCAGCTGTGCACTAATCAGCAACTAAATGATAAAATTGATTATCAGGTCTGCTGTGTTGGACACAGTTCAGATCTCGTGCTAAAAACTGCTCTCTGCAAAACACTGCATAAGATAAAAAAGGCCTGCTGCAGATTATTATTTGTTATCACCCACTGGGAACAGGTCTCTTTCCTTGAATCATGGGAATAGCATTGAAAATATCGGCAAAACACTTGCAACAATGAAAGGCTTGTTGCTGTGGTGTTTCAGCAAGAAACTTGTATATCACTGTTCAATAAAGCATTGTTTTTTTTCCCTTGATTTTCTAGGCATGGTGGATATTGTTACCCATTCTAGTGATCCAATCCCTCTTCTCTATAGGCCAAATAGTAACTGTTACTGGTGCCTAAAATACAAGATCCTTCAGTAATGAACACTTTTGACAAGACAGCCTGTTTTTAGAACAACAATCTAACTGTTTTCATAGGGTAAATCCCTATGTGTTATATCAAAAATCTAATTCTTATCAGCAAAACAGAGATTTAGGTTTATAAATATAATCACAAAAAAAAAAACAGATGAGACTGCCTGTGACAGTGTACCTGATCCTAGGCACTGTGAAGTCAGATGGGAGCTTAGAGATCTTCACCATCTGAGGTCTGTTGGGGAACTTTTCAAAGATCCTGAGTCGAAGAGGGAGCTTCTCTTTGGTGTCAGCATTGGCTTCGCTTTGCTTGAGCTAACAGAGGGAGGGAGAGAGCCGGTTCATGCAGAGAACAGAAGAACAGGACAAGATACAGTCGAAGGGGTAAAGCCATGTGATGAGGGTAAAGAAGAGAGGGATTACGAAGGGAAAGAAGGGCACAGTTAACTTGAGTTTGGGCTGTGGGAAGGTTTGGGATTTTGGGAACTGCATGAAGATACTCGTGTTTTTTTTTTTTTGTTTTTTTTTCTGAGACCAAGCCTGGTATTGCCAGAGCAAAGTAGGAAATGAAGAGGCTTTAAGAGTGCAGCTTAATGTTTCTGCCTGATGATGGCAGCAACACACTTACCTAAACACACATACACCACATACAGTAGCGACAACCACATTTATGATGAGATCCCACTTACTTTTAGAAAACAATGGAGAAAGCAACAAAAGAAAAAAGAAAAATTACTTTGGAGTGGTTAATGGAGAAAAGAAAAGGTAGCGACAGTTAGAATAATGTGCATGTGTGCAGGCCTGAGCACTGTGGCACAGGCTGGAGAAATAAAAAGATGACAAAGGAAAGAAACCAATTATTTCCATTTAATTACATATGGCGGAGGCTGATTGAAATTCCCTTGCAGGTATTCTCTGTCTGGGTGCCGGGAGATAACCCCTGATGCATTGCAGATTAGGCCTGGAAGTGAACTGCATTTGGTGCAACGGTGAATGGCAGCTTATCATTCAGAGCAGACAACCGCTGTGAATCATATTGACTGGGCTTGGTGAATGTTTCTCTGTCAGTCACGCCGTCTCGCTCTCTGTCTACCAATGAAAACGTCCCTCCATTCTGTTCGTGTGTATTGGTATTTCAGTCTGCACTTGTCTTACTGAGAGCGACCGAATGACTGGAACAGCCTCTCGTTTTTTGAGGGATAACAGCCGGGGGAAGGAGAGACCTGACAAAGGAGGGAATGGAAATCTGTCTTTTTCTAGTAGACTAAAGTGTGGGAGTTTCTTTTTTGCCCCGAGTGGGTGAGTGGTGAGTGGCATACTGTGAAGATGGAATTATGCACCAGCATTTGCTTGCCTAGGCTTTCTGTCTATATTCTGACTCCCAGGATAACAAGATTGGATAGAAAGAGGCAGGGACAGAAACTAAAATAAGTAAAAGAGAGAAGTTAACAGAAGGGAATGTATGGGGAAAATAATAATGACACAAAACTTAAGGGATGATTAGAAATAGAAAAGTGGATTCTCACTTTTTGTACTGTATCTGCAGCCATAAAGAGCAGACAATAAAATGTGATGAGCAAAACTGTAAGCTTCTTTCTTGTGCTGCAGTTCTCTGGGTGAAGTTATAGAAAGTGCTGCAGTCATCTCAAATAGTACCTGAACATTTGGATGCTCAAGCAAAAGCACACAAACAAAAATTCACGAACAAGCATGCTCACACGCACACACACACACACACACACACACACGGACAAACATACACTGCAGAATTAATATGGACCCTACTGGTCCCAAAGGTCCTAATCAATTGGGCCAACTCAGCGATATGTACAGTTTAGCCAAGGCTTTTTACCCTTATCTGCAGCAGTATCCCATTACAGCAAAACTTTCTCTGCCATCTATTGCCCTTTGTTCCTCTCTGTGTTCATCCTCCACCAGAATTTGTTCTTCTCCATCACAGTGAGGTTCTACCCACATCTCTTTATACAAGACTGCTCCAGTTCATTGCCTCCTTCCCTCACTGGTCTCACATTTCTCCTTCCTATTATATATCTATTTTCCCAAAAGAGGAAAAAGAAGAGTTGCAGGAACAGGAACAGACTTAGAAAAAAAATTGCTATTAAAACCTTTTCTCATAAATAGACTTGTGCAGTGTGAGTGAGGCGTACTTATTCGTGTACTTCAATTTATCTGTTTATTTATTTACAGTATGCTGCGTCTGGGGACCCACCTGCTGTGAAATAAGCAAAAGATGCACTGAATTTAATTTCTGTTCACCCTGGGAAAACAAATCAGAGTTCATTGTACCACAGATCATTTAGAAGCTTTTTGGGAAAGCGCTATCACCCTTCATGGAAATGAATGTCTGGGAGGCCCATGTTAAGAGAAGTATTTGCTGTACTACCAAAACAAATAGTTTCCTAAATTACTGACTCAATGTAAGGCTGCTTCCATAAAAGGTTCACCTGGTGAGTCGGTACACCAATAATTTGCCATAGATCACTATGAACTGTATGTACTAACACTTCGGGCCGTCAGTCTCGTCAACACATGGGATGAATGCAGCACATATGGACACAAGCTCAGGAACAGAAGTGAAATCTGTGCTCTACATCATGTAGATACACATTTATGTATTTGAATGCAGTCAGCTTCGTTGAAGCAGCGACAATCAATTTATTAATTTTTTTAAGTGACAATGTATCCCAGGACTATTTACAGCGTATATGAAGGGGATGGCTTTGTGTAAGGATTCCCTCTCAGCTTTTTAGCATCTTTCAGCCCATTGTCTTGGTTTCACAGTTCGCAACTTCACCGCTTTGGCTAACTCTCACTGCTCTCATCATCAGATGTCTGTTTTCCATGAGAGGGCTCTAGAAACCCACTGTATGCTACCCACCCAGCAACAGTGTTACAGAGCAGCTGGCTAAAGAGGTAAACATTTCTCTCAAGATAGTGGAGACCAGAGCAGTTAAAAGGAGAATGTATGTTGGATGTTGTGTCTGGATTCAATTTCTCCATGCTTACACAAACATTAATCCAAATGCCATTGTTGCTCTCTATCTGCCAGATGTGTGAATAGACAAATGTTTGGTAACAAGTTTGTCATATCAGCTTTATCAGGTGATAAATAATATGTTAGAGCTATGTTTACAGATTTTATTTTCTGCCTTTAAAGTGGCCAAAAAGTGTTAAAGGACAAATATTATTTCCAAGTGTATGTGTGTGTCATGTGTAGTATGTGTATTCCACCTGTATGTCTGTATATGTGTGTCGGAAAAATGTCTCTGTTTCCCTTTGTGTCACACTCAGTAGTTGATAAATCAAAACTACTGCTTCGCTTGCCACAGATGAGATTTAGTGTACAGCTGGTGTAACATTGGAGCTGAGACTAATGTGTTTTGCCTTGAGACCCATTCAAGTGACCTGCCACTGCTTCCCCCTCCATTCAAGCCAATTTCAGGCTCGGCTGAGCTAGGGAGCTTTCCGGCCAGGATTTCCACAGCTTTCCTGACCAAGGCCAGGGAAGTAAAATGAATGCTAGCCATTAGCATTAGACCAAATTCAGTCACAGCTATAGTTAAGACAAAGGGGTGAAGAGTCTGATAAAGTAGGGGTGGAAAAACAGCTGGGAATTAAAACTATTCAACTTGAGTGAAAAAGCTCCTTCTCTTACAAGGGCAACAAAGTAAAACCCTGCATAATGATTGGTATTAATACTTCCATATAATATGATTACATGCAGGATACTCCAGCTGTCATGACAATTTTATTTCAAGCTATCAGCTCCACGCTTATAGCAATTTAACTACTGATCCCCCAGCTACGAGCTAACATCACTGATATGGCAGTACAAAAAAGTAAAAGGCAAATCCTTTCATCTTTCTCAGGCATTCTGGTCATTTGAGCACAAGACCTCATAAACATTAAAAGCACTTGTGACTGACTGAAATGCATGTGAATACTCATTTTCTCATTGTGCAATCCCTCTAAACTCTCTGATCAGTCCTGTGAAAGTGCCTCAGAGGCATGCAAACATCGAGTATAAATATCTGTGAGAGTAGCCAATGGAACAATGAGGAACTGATGAACAGCCGCCCACAAAACGGCTGCCCACACACACTCGCCGAGTGCCTGCGAGGATGTAAAGTCATCTACATTGTACCATTCAGACATCAGAGCCTGCCATTCACCAGCAACACCAGACAACAGCTGTGCGTGAGAAAGAACGTGTGTGTGATCAATACAACACAACCTTTGTGTAATACATCATTCAGCATGGTAGTTACTCATCAGAAAACATGGAGTGTGTTTGTACTGTATGTGTGCTTCTCTCTTTGTGAATCTGAGCTCATTCAACAATCATATCTATGATCTATGCCAATATAAAAATGTAAAAAGGCAGAAATCGTTAAACATGTGTGGTCCCTGTCATACATACTAACCTATTTACACTCCACATCCCGTTAAGTCTTGGTTGGGTTCCCCTGGCCTCAGGCCAGTCCAGCTGTAATACCCAGGGGTGGAAAGAACTGAGAACGAGTTAGCAGGGTCACCCTTCTCCTCTCATTAGATGAGTAATGAGCCGTGGTGTGGAGCTGCTGTAAAGCCACACAGCCCATAAACCTCTAATAGCCTCCTCCAACCATCAAAACAACTGCAAGTGCTCTTTATACCATTATCTCAATATCTAAAACTGTATATTGTCCAGCTGTTTGCAGCTGTGTGCCTTTGGGCTCAGGTCTCGTGTTGATGAGGCAGCCTGGTGGGCTAGTGGTTAAGACTCATACCATGCCATCCCCCTCCCTGTCCCCATGTTTCCTGTCTCTCCTCTTATACCTGTCTTTTGTTAAAATAAAAGTAATGTATTTTAAATGTTAAAAACAAATGCAAAATTTGAGAACAAAATTTAGTTTAAATTCTTTTAAAGGGCTGCAAAACATTCCTTATTATTAGCCTCCATGTTAGCCTTCATTTCCATTCTTTGTTTTTGCAACATTTGGTTGTTACTGTGTGTTTTACTGAAAACATAAAGCAATGAAAGCAATGCGTGTGTCATACTAGTTTTAGAACATGGCAGGGGCACAGTGCCTGGAGTGTCTTCCAATAGAAAACTGAAGGTGACATTCAAAAGATAAGAACACATTGTGTTGGGATTCTCCAAGGGGTACGCTCTTTTCTCCTCTGCTCCCTCTGTCTTCCTCGTCTTTCTTCTCTTTCACTAAATCCCCAAAAGTCCTTGGTCCATTAAATCACATAAATGGAGGACAGGCTTTTAGTTTAATTCATAAATAATGAAATCCTTGGTGGGAAGCCATAATACAATCACTCAATAACGCATTTGATCAAACTAAATTCTCCTGATACGGCAGCTGTAGCAGAGAGCACACAGCAGACAGAATGCACATGTACAAACGCACCCATATGTACACACATGCTCATATCAATATTAAAAAAAAGTCAGGTGTCGGTTGGAAGAGCTCTTTTCGTGTTTCTGTTGCCACGGTGACACTGTATGTTCCTGTCACAGCCGTGAAACAGTAACCACTCATCTTAAACCTAATTTATACCCAAAGTAAACATCCCTCTCCTCCTGTTCTCCTTCCTCTTCCTCCCCTCCCTTGTGTTTATCTCTTCCTCCACCTCCATCACTCACTCCATCTCCCTCACCCACCTCCTCCCTCTCCTGTTTTATCTCTCACCGTCTGCGCTCGATCGTACTCTGTTCAGCTGACAAATGTGGAACAAGAAGATAGACACAACTCAACTGACGACCACACACTGTCAGTGCCACGCGTCTCTCCACGCCAGCTTTGACAAGTCTGACACACTGGGGGCAGCAATCTGATTACCTCTGTGCCACATCACTCCCTCCGCCTGTTGTCTGTGGAGCTCCCCACGGTGTTTCTTTATAGTTGTACATATGGTGGTGACCCCTCCCTCACAACTGTGTCTTCCAAACTGTTAACATGTTGGAGATCTGAGAGACTAGTCGTCCATCATCATCCATCATACCACAATTGATGCTCACATAGACCTCTACAGGACAAGGAGACACAATGAAACACACACTGACACACATTGTCTGCTCCAGGCACAGTCCTTGAAAAGCAACAAATCATATTTCAAATCTTAAATAGTCTGGACAGAGTGGTTAGACGGTAAGAGTAGGGCTGGGCAATCCACCGAAAAAGCATAAAAGCCCAGATTTATAACCTCCCATTGACTTAATCTTGGTCATGTTGGTTAATTTGCTTAATGCTTTCTCCAATGTGTGCGTTCATGAAGTGTCCCCTTAAAAAAAAAAAAACTAACTCATGTTCAGGCACACGCTTCCGCCCCGTCCAACTAACATTAGTCAGCCATCCCTCAATACGAAACTGGCAATATGGATGATACAAGCACTGAGCCTTAGGCGTTTACACTTGGTGTCCACTACTCCAGAGTTTTTGAGCCCCTAAAATGGAGACATTTGGAAACTCTGCTGGACCACTTGTAGTTCAAAAACTTGTTGTGCTGTAGCCTGGATGGGTAGAAATAGACTTTTGGAAACAATGACGTGGACACATGCCTCGCCTTCTGATTGGGTGAGTCATGACTACCGGACAGTGGTGAATGCAACATGGGTAGCAACCAATGGCAAAACCATCAATTTGTTTAATCACTTGGAGAAGAATCACGTTGCAAACTCACAGTGGGAACTCTGATGAACCAAATCTGCTTCTGGAAATGATTCTGCTTTGAATGGTGCATCCTTCCTTCCCACAAAAGGCAGATTCAGATTCCGATACTATGCTGTCATTTAAAGAAAACAAAATAAACCGATAGCATACAGACATATATTAATGAGGATTTCTTAAATTTGAATTTCACTTTTCGTGACAGTTGACTTTTCATCTCATATGTCTCCAGAAAACAAGACTGAATCCCAAGACTTTGCTATAATGGTAGAAGTGGTCCTTTAAGTTAAGATTCATTTGTTACAATCATCTAAATTTGTTGTTTAAAGATGACCTTAACACCTGGCTTGAATCCAGTTTCACTTTCCACTCTGTCAAGCTCTATTCCATAAACAGACCAATCACAAAGCCATTGCCTATGTATAGTATGTGACTGAAGGTTACCTGTGTGTGTGGGGGTGGCTGCCTATGGGCCATTTCCCAGTTGCAATAAAGAGTAAAACATGACCTAAAGAACTACAAAAAAACAACAGTATTGAAATGTTGAGTTGACTGGGGGGAAATAATCACAGTCAGGAAAGACATTAGGCCACCATGCCCGTAGAGCATATACAGCATTGTATGTCCCCTGCAGACTGAACACACTCTCCCCTCTGCTTACAGGAATCTGGCACACTTTGAAAGAGAAAGAGAAAACGTCAAAGACAGAGTGAGAGGTCTCAGAGCTCCATGCACAGAGGATTTAAATGTCTGTTTGTCTGCATGCATTATGTAAACAGACTGTGGATGAAGGAGAGGTAGCTTTTAGCTTTTCTCGCTCTCTTCCTACCTTTTCACTTGCTCCTATTTAACAATTTCCCAGACGTGTTCCTCATGACTCATCTACGTGGCCTGAGGACCTGTTTGATTGCCAGACATTTCTACTTTCACGCAAACACACACAGAAATGCAAAAATTAGTGTGTACTCAAGAGCACACACACACACACACACACACACACACACACACACACACACACACACACACACACACACACAAATTCATCACCACTGACAATTCATAGCCTTACACACACGCAGACACACACAAACACACATTATCATCATCATCCCTGCCCTTAGGGGTAAACACCTTTTTCTATTTAGTTGATATCTACTGGCACAGGATAAACATTTTCTCCTTCCCCTGCACCTCCCCCTGGTCCTGCAGACATTGCTCTCTAGGCAGGAGTGATTTGTTGGATGGAGATGGGTCATCAGTCTCTCCCATCACAAAGCCCACCAACCTGTGACACCATAGATGAAGGCAGACCAACAATGGGCAGCAACAGCATCCAATAGACAAAACCCATACTCTAAATTACATGCAGCTACTGGCCGACTGTTGTTGTTCTTCTCTAATGGAAAAAGGGGTGTCTGGGTAGACCTTTTCGATGTATGTATGTCTGTTGATTTATGATTTACATTGCATGTTAATAAGAAAAAGAGTACACATCATTCCCTGCAATTATCCCAGGAAAAGAAAAGGGATCAAAAAATGTCACCCTCTTTAGAGTATCGCAGCCCGTTATGGTCTCTTCAAAAGTTGCTGTCTCATTCTGTTAGCCATCCAACAGTTTAGCAACAAAACCTGACTAGAATCACCTCCTCGTAGTTGTATGTATGTGACCAGTCAAGTTACAGGAAATATGGTCATAATCTCCCCCTTCCTGAGTTACAGCATTGACTGGGCGTTCCTGATATATCACAAATTACAAGAACGTGAGGTCACTGTGACCTTGAAAGTGTTTTGTGCAGTCAGCATGACTTGACCTTTGACCACCAAAATCTAATCAGTTCATTCTCTAGTCCAAGTGAATATTCAAAAAAATTCAAAGAAATTCCCTCAAGGCGTTACTGAGATATGGTGTTCACGAAAATGGGAAGGATGTCCAGACGGACAACCTGAAAACAAAGCCTCCAGCCCTGTCCGACACCAGCACTAAGGTACAAAAAAACATTGTGTAATTATGCAGTGTCTATCAATTCAACAAAATAATGAAAGAGATTGAAAATGAATCAAAAATGTTGTGTTGTGCTTTTACTGCAACATACTGACTAATTCCAGTTACAGGGAAGTAAAGAAGATGCTATTACTGCAGTGCTACCTCAGTTTGAAATCTCTAGAGTAACGCTGGCATGTATGTAAAGGATTTTACTTTTTAACTGCTTTTGAAATTTTTTTTATCATGAATTATGTCTAGGAATATTTGTTACTTTCAGAAAATATAGCCAGTGAAATTCAATTGAATAAATAAAGACAGAAATGTATTCTTGTTACAACTAGACTAGCACTCAGCTGAGCTTCATTTTATTGTCTTTAATTCCTATGAAAAACAGCTGTATGGTTTACCTGTTGTATGAATAGCTCTACCGCTGTATGAATTGTGTCATTGCTATGTTAAAACCGCTAATGTTATTGTGTAATTTGAATGCATTTGAATGCAATTTGAGTGCATGTTGAATAAAATACTGATGTAAGCATTCCTAAACGCTGCTGGAGCTCAGGATATAGTAGAATTCACTGTGTAATGTGGATTCAGCATCATCTTCCACCTGATGTGGATTATTCTCTGGATCTGCACCAAATTCTACAAACTCATGGATGTCAACACCATAAATATGTTGGATTTTTTTACATCAAGATTCAAACATTATATCCTGAGAAAAACAGGCACAGGTGGAAACATGACCTCTTTGGCTGAGGTAATAAGTCGCAAAAATTCGTACATGCTCTGCTGTTGCTCCCACAATTATCTTATAATCCTAATATTATCTCACCTGCTAAAAAAATGGAATGCAAAAACCACACACCTCTCCACTATGAAGTCCTAATAACTACAACCGTACTTTATGTCTCTTTCCTCGTCAACATTCCAATTTTGCAATTTCATGTGTTTAAGACTTTTAAATGTATGTGTATCATGATAGTTTAGATGTTTAACTGTTGTGAAAATATGTTTTTTCTATGTGTTCTATGAGCAGAAACACACATGGAGTGTGTGTGTGTGTGTGTGTGTCTGTGTGGAGGAGGAGTGGGGGTTCTACTTCCTCCCTTCACTTCTGTTTTCCTCTGCTGTCTACCTTTCTCCTGTCCCAGGCTTCATTTCATTAAAAATTTCGAGCAAACCTAATTTCACGCAATAAATGCATTATCCTAATCAACACTGATGAGTGGAGCATATACTGGCGCATGCGCACATGTGTCTGTGTGTGTGTGTGTGACATTAAGAAATTCCTGATACTTCTGTGCTCCTGGCTCATCTGTATGATGGAATAAACCAGTTGTTCATTAGCTGCGGCCCTGCTTACTCTCACTTTACTCATGTTTAATATTCCCTCTTTGTGTGTATGTGCTGAAAGCAAATGGCTTTAATTCCTGTTCTCAGGCTGTGATTACAATGCAAAGATTCAGAAAGGTTTCACGTGCCAACAGCTCACATCACACAACATTAAAGCAACCAGAACACTGATCAGCTTGATCACAGTGTGACTGCCCAAGAGGCTCTGCGCTTCTTCTAGCGTTTCAAGCTTGCAACCCTGAAAAACCAAATCGAGACAAATGGTCTGTCGAGGTTGACAGATGCAGCTCATTCCCCTGAAAGGCTGGGCTGCAGTCAGTATGCAAACGATGACAGATGTTTTTAGCTACATGCCTTATTGATGATGTCATCATCAAATCAGCAACATGGACAGGCACAGTAGCTCTGCAGCCTCAAAAAAACACAAACACCTGGCAATGGCAACAGTCAAGGAAAAGTAGCTTATACTCATGGAATGACAGGTGGAAATGTAAACCCTCCCTGCTGACGACATGCTGACGACCAAAATGTGTTGCCTGGTAACTTGCCATCCACACTGATCTGCTTCATTAACGCTCCACTGAGCACAGATATAGGCAATAACGGTGCAGATTAGGGTGAATGGGTGGGAGTCTGAGAAATATTGCCATCAA
This sequence comes from Trachinotus anak, assembly GCF_046630095.1. NCBI lineage: Eukaryota > Metazoa > Chordata > Actinopteri > Carangiformes > Carangidae > Trachinotus > Trachinotus anak. The sequence goes on from NW_027273852.1 coordinate 14,568,647, forward strand.
TTTCATCAAGTTGAAGATCAAGGTAAAAGCTGGTGAAGTATGGTCCTGACGGTGCTACTGAAGTTTTACGGTTATGTTGTTGCTGTTGATAACCACACTAGTTCTATTCTTAGTTCTACAACCCTGTTTCCAAAAAGGTTGGGACACTGTAAAATGTAAATAAAAACTGAATATGATCATTTGCAAATCATGTAAACCCACATTTAATTGAAAATAGAACAAAGACAACATATATAAATGTTGAAATGCAGAAAGTTTATTGTTTTATGAAAAATATATGTTCAATTTGAATTTGATGCCAGCAACACAAACCAACCAACCACAGTCTGCATGTATTATAACAGCATGGCTCTGTAGCAGAAGAGTCCAGAGGATAAACTGGCCTGCCTGCAGTCCAGACCTGTCACCCACTGAAAATTTGGCGCATCTTGAAACAAAAAATACGACAAAGGAGACCCCCAAACTGTTGAGGAGCTGAAATCCTATATCAGGCGAGAATGGGACAACATTTCACTTTCAAAACTCTGATCAACTGATCTCCTCAGTTCCCAAACTGTGATTACTTATTATGTTAAAGTCAGATGCTGCTGTGTAACAAGAATATCATGGACCTGACGTAGAACATGACATTGGCATTCACCTACCAACACACTGTATACAGAAAACAATTTGAAGAATGGTTCACTATCATCATGCATAATTGTGCCGCGCAGGTGGGCCTTATCGCTCAAAGCTTGACTGCACACATGGATTTTCATTTCAACATAACACGTACACACCAAAGACACACATAAAGACGCCGCTGGCACACCTGCCTCAAGTCTTTCATGGGTAAAGGCAAAACACAATGAGAAGCTGACATGTTTGCCTGGTTTTATAAACTCATTTTCTGACACACATGGAGCATGGTGGGGGGTGGGATGTTATTGCAAGATATATACTGTCCCCAACAACTTCAAAAAACATCATTTTCTCCACAGTAGCTATGAATTCAACATTTAGTGTAACAATAAATTCAGCTCTGATGTGCTCACTTTAACACATTAACCAATAAATGCTACTAATTACACCACCAAAAATAACTGCAAAAACTGCACACGTTCCCTGTATTGTCAACTTGTGTGCAGTATCCCTCGCCTTTCCACCAAAAACACACACGCGCACACACACACACACACACACACACACACACACACACACACACACACACACACACACACACACACATGTCATCCCCCAATTTGACTTCCAAGACAAAATTCTACAATTTGCATTAAATCACTCTTTGAATAGTTTATTCTGCTTCAATTTGTTGTTCCATTATTTCCAAATAATTTGAACACAGTGTGCTCGGCCAACTGTGGAGAAGAAACAATTAAAAATGTCTCAGGGAGGAGAATACACATGTGGCTTTTGTGTGTCAAACTCTCATTCTAAATATTGATTGATATCCACCCCATACCAATAACACCCACCGAAACAACAAAGGTTGTTTTTTTGTTTTTTTTCTAAAAAAAAACACATTAGGTAATACAGAACTATGTTTTCTGCATGGTCATTTTTTTTCCTCTTTTTTTAAAGAGCTTGCCATGGACCCAAGTCACATTAATGACAAATAACAAACATTACCAGCTCAATGAAGTCATTCATCAAACAGCAGGCAAAGATGATTCATCACATACACAGTAATTGGTTTCTCATCTCTCACAGCCCACGTGTGTATTTCTTATAGAAAGGTTGGACATGTCATTGGGTTTTTGCCATGTTTGGAGAAGCCCTCTCTTGTGGGAGGGTGATCAGCATCTATGTTCTATTTATAGTCCGTCTCTGTATCCGTGATTGAAGCACCTGTAAAATAGGCAATTTTACAGTCACTGCGCCTCATCACTCAGCTGTGGGTGGGAAATAACCTGTCCAGGCAAGCTGAGACTTGCCATCCAGCTGTACAATGTACAGTGTTTTTGTGAGCAAGTGTGTGTGTGTGTGTTGCAAACCTGTTCATGCTGGTGAACTTACAGATGAGTTAATTTATGAAACATCATTGTATGGACACTTTTCTCTGTCTGTGTAACCATTCAAAAAGCAGTTTCCCTGCAGAAATTTGTCTGCAGCTACACCTCATTTACATCTGATGGCAAAAACTGCTTATTAAAGTTCACCCGTTGAGCTGCGACTAGAGCCGAGGTGTTTGTGTGTGTTAAGAGCCAGCTTTTTCACACAACAGGGCTTGGCTTTTTTTAAGTTAATTGCCCACATATTCAACCCTCTAGAGAAGAGCCCCAACAAGGTGAGAATGAAGAAATTAGTCAGAGCCCTGCCTACATGTGGCCACATAATTCAACCCTGCTACTCTAAAATGTAGCAGCAAACAAAAAGGAGAAATGGCAGCAAGCACAAAAATCTGTAAGCACCTCAGCTCAATGGGAGAGAAATGTATATGTATGCATACTGTCACATTTTTCTCTTTCATTATTCCTATTCTGACTGTTTATTTGAATAAACATTAATATTGTAGAATATTAATGGGCTATGCTACTATGATTAATGAAAAGGGCAATGATGTAAATCAATTCAATTGTAACTTTATGGATTCAAGAAGAATTCCTGCACTGGGTGTCCATGCTGTTTACCAACAGTTATTTGAATTACACCACTACCCATCTGAAAAAGGTCAGATATTAAAAGAGAAAACCAATAAAAGTTGAGAACAGTACATGATGAAAAGAGACTCATACTGTTCACAACAACATGTTGAAACAATTGCTGCCTTCAAATGGAACTCTTGTTTAGCTTTGGAAGCTCGCCTGTTCATAAAATTGGTGAATGTCTTTGCGGTTTCTGCAACAATGGACAAATCAAAAATAACTTTCATGAGCTCCAATGGAACACTACTGCGTATAAAATGAAGGAAATTTGTGAGTGGCTCATATATATACAGCACATGGTAAAACACAGAACCACTTGAAGGTAAAAAATGTAAAAACCAGGCTGGAACATTAACATTTTTATCAATAAGCCACAGTGGCTTAGCCTGGCAATGTCATATCACAATCTTTGTTCACTGCAGTCTGGCAAGCCCTTGGATGAATTATATTTCTCCTAAACTTTCCACCAAAGTTACTTTCTGAGGTGAAAATTAGGCCGCTTCACTTTATATCAGCAACACCTGGTTAGGCTCGGGAGGTTGGTGAGGGGCTGAGTCGCATCATCATCTAAATATTTGCGGATTTGTCAGCACTTGCTCCATCTGACCGGGCAAAAGTTAAAATCTTGTAGTGAAAACTGAGCCTGCTGCACAAGGTGACCACTTACTCAGAGACACCTCAAGTCTACCTGATACTCATTCATTTGTGGATAATTCACTTTGTTTGTTTGATACTATATATGCAAATAAACAAACTGTTTGTGTTCTCAGATAATGATTCCTATTATAAATCTGAACATGACCTTGTTGAGTCTCTGCACATAATGTACATCAGCGTTTTACCTGTTTGAGCTTCTTCAGGTCTTCATCCAGCTCCAGATTGTCCAGGATAACGGCCACAAAAAGACTGAGCAGGATCTAAAATGCAACAAGAGGAAGCTCATAAGAACATATGCTGTGTGTCAACATGCCATAATATGTTAATGTCATGAGTACAATCCTAAAAAAAGAATCAAAATAAGAGTTTTTCAAAAGTACAAAGTCTGTTCAGTAATTGTATTTGTTGCTTGTTCTGTCCTGGAAGACATCCTGTCTGTCTGAGCTGAGGTGTGAGTCATCCAGAGACTGTCTGTGCTGTCTGATGGCTCCCCATATCAGAGGGCCAAACACTGAAATGTCAGCACTTCTTACGCCTGCAAGTCTGATTAACTGTGATTAGATGTACCACTTGAGAGAACACTGAAGGGCGGGGGGGCACTAATTGAATGCATTAAGAAAACAATTCATGTATGCCTTTGCCACTTATTTTCTCCAACCTGCTTTTAATGACCAAAATAATATCATAGGAGTTTGAAAAGAATTCTGCAGCAAAATTATAATGTACTCAAAGCAACCATAACCCAAAACCCCAAATTCAACAGTCTCTTTCATTTATTTGACTTCTATAGTTGAAGCAGAACAGTAAGTTCCTCACCAGGGTAGCAAACAGATGGTAAAGGATGAAGTAAATGGCTACCACTGGAGCCCACATATGACCTACAGCCACCAGGGTTTGGTCCATGACATCTACCCAGCCCTCCTGGGTTAAGATCTGGAACATGGACATGAATGCCTACAGGGAGGAAAGCACAAGAGAACATGAAGAGAGGCAAAAGGCTAGAGAGGGCAACTGAGGGCACCAGTGGAAGCAGTGGAGAGAGGGAAAGAAAGGCAGAGACAGAGGAAATTACACAGCAAAACAGATTTGATATTTGAACCATGCTTTTTTCACAGGAGAGCAAATATCACACACGTATCCCCGCCTGACCATCATGCCTTAGCTCCTGATTGTGAGATTTAAAATAAATATATAAACCAGGGGGAGAAGAGGGGAAAGCCAGTAGACAGCCCTCTTTTTCCCTCTGTTCAGCTGCCCTCTCATCTACTTGGTAGAGGTCAGATGAAGGTGTAGGGAGCAGCCAGCTGCGACACGGGGGCCCCTGGAGTCAAATGGCACGCCTGCGCTTCCTCCTTAGAATCTCACCTCCAGACAGCAGTGCCCCCCCCCCCTCAGCCCCTCCCACCAGCTACCATGTCCCAGTCACTGCAGATAAAGATAAACCCAGCAACAGGTCTGCCCATAGGGGAGACCGCCAAACATCATTAACTATGATGTGTGAGTGTCTGTGTGCATACATGCGCGTGTGTGAGGCACAGGCATTAAGGAAATGGAGAGAGAGAGAAAACAGAAGGGTAACGCAGCATACAAGTGGCATCTGTTTATGAGCAACCCTTCATGTCCCGCTGTGCCTGGGATCAGTAAAATGTTGGAAGAGAGAAAAAAAAGAAAGAAAAAAAAACGAGAAGGGAAAGATGTGGCTAATGAGAGAGAAAGAAGCTCATGAGCACTTAGAAATCAAAGGCGGTTCCACATCTGTCAACGCATCATGCAACCCATCACCAACATCTGGAGGCCCCCCATTGCTTGTCTGAGGCGTCCCTCTGGAAGCTGCTCATATGAATTCCTAAATTTTGATGTGTTGTATTTTATTTTATATACTACCTGCATCTTGCAGCTGAAATTACATTTCATGTTTCCCTGAGAACAAATCATTTTAACATTTTCCCACCAGGTGTTTGGATCAGTTTACTCAGAGGTGAGAGCACTACGATTCAAAAATAGGTGACTCTTATGGTGGAGATTGCAGTAAGGTAAGACCATCATTCTTAACAAAAGCTAACCAAATAAAATGTGTTTTGACATTTGATGGCAGATTACCAAAAATCAATAAAGCAACCATTTTTTTGCCTATCATTAAGACTTAGAAGGACTTTTTTTTATAAGCTGTGACTCATTTGGGCAAATATTACCTAAAAATTAAGCTACAAGTATGATCATACCCCATGAAACATTCTTTGACAGACCCTGTTCATTTTTCTTAATAATGTGCTTTTTAAAGTATTCAGATTGTTCTTTGGGTGACAAGGTGAGTGTGAGCGGTTTCTTACCCTGGGGAATGTGGTGAAACGGTCCAGCTCCTCCACAAAGCAGAACATCTGCAGACTGATGGCCGACATGACGATGAGAAGGCTAGCTGTGAACACCACCAGGCTGCCTAGTTTTTTACCTGGACCGAATATCTTATACACAAAGTCCTCCAGCGCTGGGGAAATCTTAATCAAACGGACCACACGTAGCACCTGAGGGGAAGGAAAACATATCACATAAGGTTGCTGTTTGTGCAACCATTGTTATACAGTGCACATTTTGGCCTTTGGAACAGTAGGATAATCCACACCGAAGGAGGCAGGAGGTAGAATTTTAAAGACAGTTTCAAATAAATATCGGAGTTATAAAAGCAAACATAGAATCCCATTGATTACATATTGATTTTAAAAGGGAGAACGTTGATCTTGACCCAGTGGTGAAGGGGCAGTGATACTGTGCTCTGTCAACAGGCTTAGTCCCTAAATTGCTTGTGGTGACAACAACCCCCAAAAGGTAATGCATCTTGGTCAGGCTTTGATCGGGGATCCAGAGAGTGGCTATTGATCGAGCTTTGCGCTGTGATGCCCCTGGCCAAAGGTTTTTCTTTAGAATCCATCTCTAAGCCAAATGAATGGCTATTGCTCCTTCCCCAGATATACAGCGAAAAAAAAACATGGGCTGCTGGTCTAAAAGGGAACCTACGGTAAACAAATACAGTAATAACACTCACAGCATGATGACAGATGGGATGGGAAGACACTACCTTCTACTCCTGACAGACCATGATGACCACCATCCATTTTATAACAGATGCAAGCTCTGAGGCTAAGAGCAAACCGTGAGAGGGGAAGTTCACAAAGGACACAAGGCCATAACAACAGCTTATCTTTCGATATTGATATCATTTCTCCTGACATGGTACCAACTGTAAGACTATGAGTATCAGTCCATAGTGAGGACTGATTTTATATTGATCCTTTTCGTTTTAATTTAAAACTTACATTGTTTCATGCTAGTCTAATATATGGAAACGTGTATTATTGGGCTCATTTTTTCCCATGTAAAATAGGAAAGGAAAAAAACAATAAAAAAAACAAAAACTTTATTTTTCTTACATCTGATCTCTTTGTTCAGATGTAAATGAAGGAAACAAATATGACTGTTTGAGGAAAAAAACATATCTCCACTCCTACAATCCAGACATAATGTGCAATAAACAACCGTGGATATAATCCCTTTGATGTGATGTGCAAAAAACAAATGACTTTTACTGGAGGTGATCCCAATCACAGTTCAGGCTCAGGGCCAGATCTGCAGAAGATAACACATAAATGACAGAATGTGGTATCATGGCCGAATCAGAACCTTGTGTCTGCTACCAATAATCAACTAGAAACAACACTTTGAGAAAGGCTCTCTAGCTGTGCTGCACATGTGTGCTTCTGGCTCTAGCCAAAGCAATGCTTAACATAAAATTGAATTAATGTGACACATTGTCACAGTCACAGATATCCCATCCAGCATTTTAAACCCATATTGGCTAGATAGCAATAACACGAATTGGATCGGGCATCCCTACCAGAAATGTCCAGAAATGATACAACTGGCTGGCTCTGTGAATGAATAAATTGACTGGACTGTTAAATTGTGCTGCTACTGAAGTCATTGTAATTCTGAACACACAGAGACAGAAGTGTCAAGGTGGGTTCCATTGGCTGATTAAAAATCGTTCTGCCAAGTGTATGTGTGTGTGTCAAAGCTGTAGGGCTCTAAGTAGGGGTCTAAACCCTGTGACATTTTGTCCAGACTGAAACACATTTGGTAAGGCTAACCTTTAGCAGTGGTTGGATGTAACTAAATAAAAAACAGGGAAAATCAATGATTGCTTAGCCTAAGTCGCTTCTCCTGTGGCTAAGACACAATTCTGATTCCAGCACAGAGCCTTAAGGTTAATCACTTGCGACTAAATGACACCAGTTTAAACTAAGACCCACATGGAAAAGCATCAGCAGGGAGAGTGAGTGAGAAATACTTTCCCATGTGTGAGGCGTTTACTTCCACTGGCTCATAAAAAAAAGCTCACTAGCTAAAAGCAGAAAACTGAATAGAAGACAGCATTTGGAAAAATGTATATGAATTTACTGACAAATGTATCTGTACGTCTGAGCTTGTTTCCTGTTTGTATTTGTTAAGACAAAAAATAATAATAATAATTTTGATAAAACCAAAGATAGTCATCCTCTTTCTCATTGACATTTTTCACACTGATACTTCATATGGATGCATTATTTGTATACAGAACACAATACAATTAACCACACCTATTATTATAAAAACTAAGGTGAATGGCAAAACATGTTTGCCCCTGAACACCATCATTTTTGATACAGGGAGCATGAAGTAAAAGATTCAGCTAGTAGATGTGACATGTAGATCACAACACAGCCCTGATATGTATTTCTTTTAGAAGATATTTCCAATATAAATCAATTCAATATCGGTGATAAAAAATGGCCTCCTCTTTTTTTCCTTAACAATCTCAACGAAGCTCATGAATACAACACAGTTCACAGGATTCAGCAACAAACTTTGACTTCTCACCAATCTTTGACTTTATTACAAATATAAGATAGATAAATAGATAGATAGATAGATAGATAGATAGATAGATAGATAGATAGATAGATAGATAGACAGATAGATAGACAGATAGATAGATAGATAGATAGATAGATAGATAGATAGATAGATAGATAGATAAATGATAAAGGGTCTAAATCTGACATACATAAACTTTTCAACAGTGCTTTACAGTGCAAGATTAAGGTAGCATCAATGCTTTAATTAAGCATTAAGAAATGCGAAATGTTATCAAAGAACATGAATTCAGTGGACTGTATGTAAGCCCTGCACATGTGTGGATGACAGCTGTTGAGAGAGTCAGACAGGATCAGGGCAGCTTGTCTGGTCAAGGCTCATTACAGACACATCCAGAAGCCCTTTGCTGTCCACATCAACTGTCCACAGAGCCTTTCATCAGCTACACTATACTACCTACAGGACGGTCACAGGGTTAAATGTTGGACAGTATGATACTCCAATCCTGAATGACAGCATTACACCTACACGCCACCATTGTCATGATATAAACAGTTCAAGTGTCTGAAAACTATGAAAATAACGAAAAAATGTCCACACTTTGGAGGATGTTAGATGACACACACCATATTTGTAGGCAAGGACAGAATTTACGAGCAAAGATAACGTAGACCACCACTGCTAGATACATCTCTAGTGAGGTCAGAGGAATCACACATCCGCCTAAAGAAGGATCAGGACTTTCCCAGCTCCCTGCCTCACATACAGGGATTGAGAACTGCACACTCAGACTCAGATGTATGAATAACATCATTAAATGACAATGAAAAATATTACCTAAACTAAAAACTACTTAATCTAAATTTCTGTTCTACATTTGTGGTGATGGTGCATTGAAAGCACCTTTGAATAAACAGAGGAGAGATGTTCACCCAGAAGAGTGATATGATTGATTTGTGCTCATTAATGCATGATCATAGGAAGGAAATGCCACAAAATGGTTTGCAGCTAGTGTGGATGATGCAGTTTGATATTCAGAATACAAAATGATGTTTAAGCATTTAAGTATGCCTATGCAATAAACATAAAAATGTGTATGTGTTTATCCATACCTGAAAGTAGGTAAACTGGGAGTGGTAGAGGTCAGGGTAGATGTGCAGCGTGGTGCCCACCACCAGCAGAGATTCAAACTTGTGCAGAGAGGAGCTGATGTAGCCAGTGAAACCAAGGCACCAGATCTTCAAAAGAGCTTCCAGGTCAAATAAGACAGTAAAAGCAACCTGGGACGAAATGAAGAAAATGCCATGCATGGTGAAACACTGTGACAATGAACCATTAATAATATTTAATAATACATTCTAACACTCTGACAGAAGCCACTCTGCGTGACGAGTACTCTCACTAACACAGTAACACTTGCTGATAATACGCTGTACTGTTACATAAGTACAAATATGAAAGCAGGACTTGTATGTGTAAAAGAATAGTTATTGTAGTGTGGTATTGTATACCTTTATCCAAAGAGGCAATCCATTGTAAAAGTAAATTTGCTTGCCACAGGGAGTGTCACACAGTCTAACCTTGGTTTAGGTTTTAAGTTTACATATTTCCAACAGCAAGCCTGTGTTAGAAACTCTGAACAAACTCTTCACAAGTCAGGGTTGGTCTAACATAAGATATTATCTAGTTAACTGATGGGAAATACATTCACTGAGCACTTTATTAGGAATACCTGTACCCATGCCTATTAGTGCAATCATCCAAACAGCCAAGCACCAGTGCTATGCGTGAAATCGTGATCGTCAGAATGGGGAAGCTCTGACTGTGGCATGATAGTTAGTGCCAGACAGGCTTGTTTGAGTGTTTCTGAAACTGTTGATCTCCTGGGACTTTCACACACAACAGTCTCTGGAGTTTTTACTCAGAATGGTGTGAAACAAAAAAAACATCCAGTGAGCAGCAGTGACGCAAACACTCTGTTGATGTGGGAGGTCAGAGGAGAATGGTCAGACTGGTTGGAGCTGACAGAAAGGCTGCGGTTACTCAGATGACCACTCTTTGCAACTGTTGTTGAGCACATCAGCATCAGAATGCACATCACATCAAACTTAGGCAGATTGGGTACAACAGCAGAAGACCACGTCAGTTTCCACTCCTGTCAGACAAGAACAGAAATCTGAGGCTGCAGTGGACACAGGTTCACCAAAACTCGACAGTTGAAGACTGGAAAAATGTAGCCTGGTCTGATTAATCTGGATTTCTACTGAGGCAGCGGATGGTAGGGTCAGACTGTGGCATCAACACCATGAAAGCATGGATCCATCCTGCCTTGTATCAACAGTCCAGGCTGATGAATGCCACAGCCTTCTTGAGTATTGTTGCTAACCATGTCCTACCTTTTACTATCTTCAAATGGCTACTTCCAGCATGAGAATGAGGTCAGTTAACTTCAGCGGCCTCCCCAGTCACCAGATCTGAATCCAGTAGAACACCTCTGAGATGTTGTAGAAAGGGAGGCTGGCAGCATGTATGTGCAGCTGAAAAATCTGCAGATATGATGTGATGCAATCATGTCAACATGGAGCAGAGTCTGCAACATCTTGTGGAATCAATACCACGAAGATCTGAGGCTGTTTTGAGAGCAAAGGGAGGCTCTACCACTATTAGCATGGTGTTCCTAATAAAGTGCTCGGTGAGCGTTCAGGATGTTGTGTTTTTAGAGCTCGACCCCATAACAGGGCCTGAACATCAGGGTATCTCTGTTTCTGTTGCATCAATTTTGACCACTCAGTTTTAAATCCGTCTCCTGCTATAGTCGTCTCCTAACTTCATGTAAGTGCGATGATAAATCGCTGGAGGATCTGGACGCTTCTTCCACCACTGTCCTCAGCAGGGGAAATACAGCAAGAAGAAGAGGATAAAACTGGCACCACACCAATAAGATGTACACTTCTCCATTCAACTCTAAACCCAGTGCCTCGATTTTTCCTTCACAGCTTTCACACAGACTGGAACAAATCTGCAGATCGATGCCTGTATGATATGGGTGGGGGCAGTGAGAGAAGGTATTATTGTGTGTGGTTTTCCCTTTTCTTATCTCCTCCATTCAGCTGTGTGTGAGAGAAAGGTATGAAGGGGACAGGGAAGGTGGGCACACTCCTCGCTTTCCCACCTGCATGCTGATGACATCAAACATCATGAACACACACACACTGTGTCACAAGTGTGCGTGTTCATGTTAAAACGATAAAATCAGAAGAACAACAAATACTAAAGTAGATCAGTCAAATAAAAATAAAATTACTTGTGCCCATGGAACAAGAATACATATACAGGTGTAAGGATTATAAACCGGTAGCTATATTCTTAAATCCCCATATCAGATTATGCAGGATGAAATTTTAATGATGCACCATAACATTACTGTGAACAAGGACCACTACTGTAGAGAAAATTTTATGAGCTTTTTGGTACTTTTAAAATAAGATGCAAAAACAGGGTGGACATTTGGAATTACAAGAAAAAGCAGGAAAGAAAAAAAAAGAAAAAAAAGAAAAGACATCTCACCTCTGCCAGGTAAAACTCGTCATAGTGCCTGCGGTAGTTCTCGCCTTTATAATAGTTGCTAGCAGCAACAATGACGTCCACAGCCACCATGCTTAGGATGAACATGTGGAACACAGAGGACCGCATCAGTTGCTGTGGAAACAGAGCAGTGTTCAATTTCAATCAATGTAAATTGCACAAAACAGGCAAAAAGGAAAGAACTTGATCAAATTCAAGTTTGGATATGCGCCAGCAATACCGTGATAATAAATTGCAGCACTGAAATCACATTTCCAGTGTGATTGGAGGTTACGACTCAGACGAGACAGATGGACAAGGCAGGTATAATATGTTGCACCACTGAGTGAGAATTGTTCTACAAGAAAGATAAGGAAGCAGACTGAGAAGATCTGCTTTTCCTTCAGTGTAAATTTGTTCTCCCCATCTGCTGCAAAGTCTGCAGATGTGCTGCAAAACAGGAAGTCCAGTGTAAATCAAACAACAGCAAAAAGACGATGGCTTCGACTGAAAGACTAAGAAATGCTTTTATACTGTGATTGAGTAGAGATCTGCAAACCTTAGGAAGGCTGCAGCTTTGTTTTTCAAACTGATTATTATTTGCAGTACAACCTGTGGTGATATATTGTTTCAAAAGGCTCAAAACATTTGCAGATATAGATCCACGTTTACAGTCAGAATAAAGGTTTCAGAGAAGACCGGCTGGAGGGCAGATGATGGACTGTCAGATGTTCAAAGACAGAAGGAATGTACATGTGGTACCACAGGTGTGGGTTCTCTCTTACTGGCAATGCCAACCATAGACTGTTTTGTATATTAATAAGTGGAAACAGGCAAAGAGGGCCAGCAGCTACACTGCGTGAAATTCAACGCAATCAGGAGCCTTTCATTGGCTGCAGGGAGAAACATGCACCCAGACACCAGAATCAGCGTGTATTCAGACAGCTGGAAACAAGAAGGGAAAAGAGGGGGGGGTAAATGTATGTTATTTCCTGTGGGAATTGCAGTGGCATTGAACGCGTAGAACAACATCACATGATGGAAACAATCATGACATTAAAGAATGTGAAGAAACTGCACAGAAACATGCACTCCTCATTTAGACAAACAGACCTAACTGTGCATTCCTTTGGAGACAATATGACAGATGTGATCACAGCCTTGAACTGCATGTATGTGGCAGAAGGAACAGCTTGTGAGTGGGTAGAATCACTCACCCTAAAAAAAGACTTGCATGTGAGATTGGCAATAGGAAGGACTGAAAAAAAAAGTGAAAATAAGAGGAAGGACTTTAAGCCAGATGAAGTGTTTTTTCGGAAAAAAATGGACCACTGCCATCCTCCCTCCTACACACAAATACACTTACTGTACAAAGTCTTTAAAGTCTGATCTGCTGTTATGTTTGGTGTTTTGAAAACAAGCGAGTCGATAAAATTATGTGATTGAAGCTGTGAGTAAATGTATTGCTGTTTTAAAGAACTGGAAAAAGTAAAAAAATGAATAAAAAAATTAAAATAAAAGGATTGTACAAAGCAATAAGCAGAGAGACCAGATTTTTAGAAAGACAAAATGTTATAGAGGCGACAGATCAGAAAACATTCATATGAATCTTTTTTGTCAAATTCATTTGCGATGTGTTTGCAAGGCACTGTCAAACAATGTTAATGTGCTGAAAGGCGCAAGACGTGGTTTTAGTTTTACTGTTATATCTTTGGGTTACGATGACAGTAAAGGTTTGGGGGTAATCTGGGATTAAAAGTGCAATTCAAAATTATTCTGTGCATTATCTATATTAATTCTCTTTTACTGATCAACCATTAACATAAGCCACAATACGTCTGTGTGTAATCTGTCTGTATTATTCTTCCTGATGGTCCAAATACAGTTCTAGAGTCTTGTGTCCCCCTAAGTTAATAAGACTCAGTAGGGGAAATATCTAATATTGTCATGAAATATTTTTGGGCTTTAAAAGGTGATTCAACACCAAGCTGAAAAATCAGTGTTCACCGGCCTCTCTGGGTGAAAGTTTCTGTCTGTTTCACCCATGAATGTGGTTCAGAAGTGTGTCCTGTTGGTCCCGTGACCACAGCCAACAGTGAGATCACCATGCACCGACACAGCACGGAGTACGCTTCCACGACATTGCAGGGACGTTAGAAGTTAAACCACTTGATGTCAGCAAAAAAAAAAAAAAACATTCTTTCACCTGGTGTTAAACTGCTCTTTAAGATAATGCAATACATCAAGAATACACAGCTGCATTTTTTTATTTACTTACAAAAAACAAGGATCTTATCTAGTTGTCTCATTATCTTGGTGTAGTCACTTGTCACAAATGTGAATTCAAGCCATTCCTTTAGGCCCAACTGATAGTCCAGACTGACAGAACCCGTAGCCTTGGGGTTGGGTGTTTTTGCAGAACATACACACATGCCCACTCTCCACACACAGCGGTTAGGCTCCCTGACTGAGATTGGACGTGACAAAGCAGTTTGACATTTCCAGCAACCAGACGCTCTCCCCCATGGGTGTTTTGGCTGAACAGAATGGTGTGTTTGTGTGTGTGATAGTGTGTGTGTGTGTGTGTGTGTGTGTGTGTGAGGGAGCGAGCGAGCAAGAGAGACAGAGGCAGACTGACAGAGAACAGAAAGTACATGCTTCTGCGTATAACACAGTTGAATTTCTCAAGGTCCTGACTTTGCCCATATTCTCTGTCAGCTGTTAGGAATCACACTGCTAAGAAAAGCTGGTGAGCTAACTGGAGAGCAGCGCGCATTTGTAACCTCTGTCATATTGAGATACAGTCTGCCCACCCAGCTCTGCCACAGAATAGCCCTATAATCTTCATATCACATTCCCCTTTTTTCCTAAATGGCTGAAGATGTGGTGCCCTTCACCACATAACAAGCCCCATATCGCTCCTAAGACAAAACAGCCTGGTTTTCCCAATGCAGCTGATGGCACTGGTACACCATATAGAGCCTCAAGATGTCAGAATCAATTTAACAGCATCAATGGTGGGACAAGATGCCACTCCCCTGCTGTTTGATGTTTCTTTACTGGTGTCTCTCTGATATCCTTTCCCACTTGTTTGATGGACGCTATTTATTTGTGTTGCCTCTGGCTGGTTCTTTGAAACACCAGGTGCTCACTGTGCACAGGCACAAGCATGCACACGCGCACACACACACACAGACACATTCACACAGGTTAAAGTCAAGTTGTGCAAGCAGAAGCCACACATTAAGTTGTGGCATTGGCATTTAGCCAGGGAGCACTGGCATCATTCTGTCTGATAGGAAAGCAGAGATTAGTTTCTAATTCATGACACAGTACATTTTGCAAAACACAGCATGTACTCAGCGCTTATTTTCTTGACGGCAACAGAGTGTACATGACAGAAATTATGTATGCAAATAGTGTTAGAGATAAAAAGACATCATTTCAAGTGGCATGTAAATTGATATTTTGGGAAACAGTGCAGCCTGGGAGAAAAACAACATGAAAAATAAGTAGAACATTTTTAAAAAAAATCACCCATTTCTCTTTTCATCAAGCCTTCTGGCTTCTTGTGTGGGAACCCGTGTTCTACATCACCAAATCTATGCCCTGTCACCTGCAGCACAGTCTCATCCTCTATGTCAGTGTGGCATAAACTGCATTCTCATTGAAGAGGCGAGACAACTTCCAACTGTGCCCATGAAAGATGTGTCAGCATGATCCACCGTCAATAAGCACAATGATCATCTGGAGGATGGGGATATATATATATGCATCATACCTGGAGCATTTCCAGTGTCTGCAACTGTAACACAACCATGACAGAGAGGAAGACTGACAGACAAATGACTGCCTCCTCGTGCTCCGTCTGTTCGCTCTGACTGCCAAGGAGGACAAATGCTCTTTCCACCGGCACAAGAGACGAGTGTAGCACATGTGCACATAGCTGGCAGGATATAAGAGTGTTCACACAGGAATTGTCACCAACAGATTGGGCCATGTTCTGGCACAAACTACTGCTAGTTTTCTCTCTCCTGTTTACTGAGATTAAGAAGAAACTGAGTGGGATTACACGCTGCTTCACTTGACTTATCCCTTCAGTCTCTGCACTGCAATTTGTTGACAACGAACATACAAATGATGATAATCAGAGTTCTATTGAGGCTCTTTTTTCCTCCTGCTGCATGGTATACAACTCTGAATGAAAAGACTTTGAACAGGCAGGCTAATTCCCAAATCTACTGTCAAACTGGTGAGCGGTTAACTCGTGGCTAAGATTGGTATCAGCACAGAGCTATTTTGATCTAAAGCTTTTGGCTGAAGGAGTGGGTGTGTAAAATCTTGCTGGGTCGGGGATCTAACAAAGTGGGAGTCCCTTCACTTATTACAGTCCTGACTAGGACAGGCTGACTCATGTCTCTGGCTGGAAAACAGGTCTTAATAAAACATGATGGTCTGCCTGTCTGCACGCTCCTACTCTTAATAATATCTGCTGTGCTTTGCCACCCCTGCGTGCATTTCCTGTCTGGCTTCTTCCTTCTGGACTTGCTTTATTTCATTTCAGCATATATCACTAAATGTGCATCTGGCTGATTGCTGTCTAGACTGAATAAACAATCCGTCCTGTTCTGTCTAAGAATGTTGACCTCACAGGACTGGTCACATCGTCCTCACTCTCCTCTTGTAGGTGATTTTGTTTTGCATTATATATCCCGCAATGCCCCAATGTCATCTTTTCTTTTTTTCATTTATAATAATATTCTCACTTTGATTCTTTTTCTCCTCTCCTGTTTTTTTCTCTCCAGCCAATTTCCGTTTCCTCTGTAACCTCCTTCTCCCTCCACACAGAGACAAACTGACCTTAACCTTGATTCATTGTGCGTATGTGTGTGAACGCTTGAGGTGATACGAGCCGTGTCACTGCGAAGATCCAAAGGGCAAAGATTGGTGGCAGGGGGAAAAGGAATCAATAACCTCTGGCTTCGGAGGGAGAGGTCAAAAAGGTGCTTCATTCATTGGACCACAGTACCCCCCAGTGAGTTACTGGGTTATCTATCACTCTGTATTTAGCTCTCTGGACACAGGGCTGAGACACGGCGAGTAAGCAGCATTTGCTGCTCATTGCCAAAGAGGCAATGCTAAATTAATCACATGCTCCTCCTGGGTTACTAGAAGTAGGTAGCATTTATCACGGCCTTTCTTGGAGGTCATTGTTAATATGTTTTGATTGTTCTTACACTGAAATTTCCCAGTTCCATGATTTTGATGGGAGGTTAGTGTATGTGGCTTATTTTTTTCAATCGAGCGGGATGCACCTGTAGAAAGTGCCACCCTCTATTTTTGCTTATAGCAGCCAAAGCTCCAATCTGCAGTGTAATTATGACATTGTGGAGCACAAGGGGCTAATTAGTAGACCAGGTCTGTGGGGAAAGAAACAGGATGCTTCATTAACCTCCACTGGTCTATACTGCTACCATGAGAGCAAAAGTGAGAAACCCAGGAAAGTACTAATGTCTGTGCTGTGAACAGATACAGAGCAATCATTGGAATACAAATACAGTGTAATGGGATAAATGAGACATTATACAAACAACGTTTTGACATTAATGAATGTACTATCAGTTACTGTGTCAAATTCCAGCTGGCATGTGTAGCTCACAATTACAAACACATATGGCACATCCATGCATTCAGACTCACAGACCTGAACTCTGAACATAAAAATTCACGCAGTACTCAGAAATACATTTGTGCTGGCTCCGTCTACAGGTACAGTCCAAAGACACAAATAACACACTATGTGTCATTTGTTTAAGTTGTACAAAAATGGATGAGTAAAAATTATAAGTAAACTGGTGTTTATGTTCTTTATATTTTATGGTCAGGCGCAGTGATTTCCTGAAGTCTGCATTGGTAATAACCAGAACCCCCAATAACTACATGTCATTTAATGACACTAACTGTATATAAAGGAACTATTTGTAGGTTTTCTCTGCCGCCAATCGTGGTTTCTTGCTAGGAGCGGATGGTGGTGATTGGTGATGGCTTTGGCCACTGGCTTTTTTATAACACAAGAGGTTATAATATGCCCCCTGAGCAAAACAGTGGCTTCAGGACAGACTGGAGGCTACAGTGAGTTGCTAACAGAAAGTGATAAGAGGGGCCTGAGCTCCCTGGTGAGCATGCTAACTAGAGTAGAGGGAAAATTAGAGTTATGTCAGTGTTCACACTGGTGTTGCTGTGCACAGCTAGAGACAGCTCTTTGTGAGTGGATGAAGTTCGATGTTGAACTCGCAATGTTTCCTCTAGACTGGTGAGTAAACTCATTAATACTACCACTGGCTATGCAGCAATAGCAAAACTTACAAATCTTCTTTAACTACATAACACACCTCTGCTTTTGTACTGATTAAACAAATGAGATATAACATATTAATTAGTGAGCCTTAGATGTGCACATAGTGGGACTTTGTTAAGTCTGGACAAAGCTAGGCTAGCTTTTTCTCACTTTTGTCCAGTCTCTATGCTAAGCTAAGCTAATTGGCTGCTGACTCTAGCTTCAAATTTAATGTACAGATGTGCAGTACTGACTTTCTCATCTAACTCTCAGCAGGAAGGACTATTCACTACTATACTATACTATATACTATACTATACTAAAAGGGACATTATCATGCAATCTGGAAGCTGTGCAAGGGGTGAGTTTATGGTTGCAGAATACTGTTAGTCCATTAACAACAGAGCGCAATATTGATTGTGTAATACAGGTTACAGGTTTATTCGTTTGATTAGGTTCAGGTGTCAGGTAAAGACGTAAAATATTATCAGTGAAAAAAACTTAGCCACCATGCCTGCAAATAAATAAAAAAAGAAAAGACCACCACCTGCAGAAAAATAAAATCAAATAAAGCTGTCACAGTACTGGCCACGCTTACTGACAAGTCAGTTTTCTGGGAAAACACCACAACAATGATGGCTTAGGAAGGCAGAAAATCTAAATTAAGACTATGTTGGGGATTTTCACTGTAAGGTTAATAATAACATTGAAAAACAACTGTCAGAGTGGGGACGGAAAGCGGAGGTGCTCCCTGCTTTCAGGGCTATTTTGGTGTGTGGCCCGTCTGGAGAGGAAGCTTTCCTCTCCGGCTCCAAAAAGAGCAGGTGGTTAATCAATTATGTGCTATCTCCAACTGCTGCAGCCCGTTGGACCCAGACAGACCCACAGTGACGCACACGCACTTGCACAAATGGACAGACGTCAACAGGCAGATCGACAGGCTGACAGCGAGACACACAAAGGCCTACCCAGACACATGCTGGTGGTTTAAAAGACAGTCCGACAGGTACGGGTGAGCTAGCGGCAGACAAACAGGAGGACACACACAGGCCGCCTGTATGTAGATAGCGCCCACCTGCCAGCCCTGAAACATTTTAATCATTTGATGGCCAATTACTCTGGAGCCAGACAGAGCAGAACAGAAACTCACACTTCACTTCCCCGGCACTGGCAGATGGCCCTGCAGGCCGGATCTCCACTGCCTGTCTTCACTCTACCTGTCTACTCAGCTAGCTCTGCTCCCTTCTGATATGGGTGAAAAAGCAATGAAATAAGGTGTTTGGTGAGGCTTTAGAGAAAGAGACTCAAGATCATTGATCAAAACTGATTCCACCATAATATGACACGCCCTATCACACCATTTGTGGCTACGTCAACGAACTGAAATTTCTGAAGAAAATAACAATAAAAGCCATTCTAAACACACACACAGTCAGATAGGTGTGCACTACTCTCCACATCATTATCTACCAATTTTGAAGTAGATATGCAGTGTTCCTATGATACTCCAAATAGTGAATTCATTGTAATCTGGTCAACTTCCATGTCCTGTATTATTCTGTTCAAGCAGTTTCACAATAAAAAAAATTGTGCTTTTATGTTTATTCATTTCAACATATGAAGATAAACATACTATTAGCCTTAATTTTCCATTCTTTTCCTTTGCTTTACTTATATAGAACATAAAAACATTACAAAAATGCAAAAATGTCAAATAATCAAATTGCAAGACTACCACACACATCGTGCATCATATCTTTTTAAATTAGATAGAGGGAATCTTGCAGTCTGTTCGTCTTTCTCTTCAATAGCCATCAAAGCACATTATGAGTTGTACTTGTCATGTTTCGATGGGAACACAATTGGGAAAACAGTTACTTTACACCAATTCACTGCCACAAGTCAATAGAGAGCGCAAACCTCCACCAAAGCCAATGTCAAACAACATAAACCAGACTTCAGAGAAAAAAAATTGAATTCATAGCAAATGATAGGGATCTGCTCTAGAATTTAATGGGTTCTTCCCTGGCCCATGCCCCAACCCTCCACCAAGTTCGGTGCTGATCAGTTCAGTACTTTTTGCTTAATCCAGCTGACAGACAAATAAGCAAACAAACCAACAGGCACAAGTGAAGCTTAACCTCCTTGGTGGAGGTAACTATATATCTGAGACAAGATTAACCTTTTCCAACAAACCTATGTAAGAACTGACAGCATTGCCTTACTTACAACTCTCTGCGATCTGGCCTTTGTGGTTTGATTTGACAAGCTGGGTTAGATCTTGCAGTTTCCTGACACGAGCATAAAATCAAAACATTTTCTGAGAAGTTTGATGGCTTGACATGTCACAAAATGCACTGTGTGTGACTGACAACTGAAAACAATGGATAACGTTTGAAACTAGCACTGTATGATGCATGTCAAAGTCACTCTCATTACTATTCAACTTTTACACTACTTGATTATTATTTGCTTCATGCTTGACACTTTAAATGCTCAAGTAGGCAGACATTTAAATAACAACCAAAACCTAAAAGGTGGCTGTTAAAAGTTAGGAGTTTTTTCCCTAACAAAGACCAGCTGTTGTGGTCAGTTTGTGAATAATAGATTTTAATTATTTTCAATTGGCAGGCTTGTCTTTCCAAATGCTCGCATATTCTCCAATGTGCTCAAATATATCGCTAAACATACTGTTCTCCTAGGTCATATGATTAGATGTTCCTGCTTACCGTCTGTGAGGACGGAAACTTTCAACTTTGGACAGCAACCTTTTAAGCCTCTAGAGGTTAAATAAGCAAGCAAAAGAAATCAACTTGTCATAGAAAGAGTTCAAGAGACACGCCTCATACAATCAAACCACTGTGCTAATTTCTGTGGATGGAGTTATGTAATCAATACAATCACTGATGATTTCTAAGACAATATTTATGAACAATATCAATGACAGATAATGAACAATTCAAGGTATCTTCTACATAATGAATGTATCAGTAGAGGAAAAAAAGCAGCGACATAATGCGAATAAATCATCCATATAGATTTTTGCCTTGTGAAACCTTTCATCACTAGCAGGGCATTGTTATGAATGTTTTCTCACAACTGTGGTAAATGGGAAAAAATACAGGCTGCTAGGCCAGGGAGTATTTAGGATGAAGGGTGACTAGATGGACCAAATGAAGAACACTATGAGTAGAATCAGGATGTCCATACTACATGATTCTGCAGGAAAACATTTCCATCCAAAAATAAAGGAGGTAATGAACCATTTATAAAGACCAACAAATGGTATCTATATATCTTATCCTAACCTTAATCAAATGTTTCACTTGTCTAAACTTAATCGGACCCAAAGGGACTAAAGACTGCTTTGAATCTGACAATATCTCAACCAAAGGTCGTTTGTCATGATTACAATCATTACCTAACCACATATACCTCAGCCATACATTAGTTGTTGTTTACTGGTGCTGCAGGAATAGTTCATTTAAAACCCAACATTGCTGTTGAACTTAGAGTGATATAGGATCATCTAATGGCATTGCTCTAATCACTGTGTGAACTGGTAGAATCCACAAAGCAAAGACTCTTTTGTATGAATGTCACTGTACATTCTTTGACATATACCCATGCTCCAAGTCATGAGTTAAATTACTTATGTCATTTTTGAGATGTGACAAGTGCACACAATGCATTTTCAATTACCACAAAACATTTGAGGGATGCTTGAGTAGTATTCAAACTACAAGTTGAGTGACACACTGAGTTCAACACAAAGAGCTATTGCTTCCTTTAACCACACTGCCACATTTGTTATTCTATTTTGTTCATTTACATATCTCCCTCCCTCCCACAAATGTCTTGTGTAACACTGGTCTTACTATGAAATATACTCCCCTGATATTATTATGAAGCACAAAAAAAAGATGATTGCTCCTTTCTATATTTCTCTCTTTCTACAGTGCTTTTCATGTGTTGGGCTCTCTTTGACAGGAGACATCTATCACAATTTCTGGGCCATTGCCCAGAGCTCAAACAATCCATGTGACGAAGGTGTGAGTTGTCCTGCAATCTGACCCACTAAAGCACTGTGCAATTCCGTCCATCTCACAGGAGGTCAGCCCCACAGTCTGCATCCTTAAGGTATTGTTGTTCTGACTTCAAATAGTGTTGTGTTAAAAAAAAACTGCAAGGGTCTGCACTGGTGTGGGTGTATAAGCAAAAGTACCAGTGAGAAATCTAGTTTTATAATTCTAGAAAGACAATCCTTTTTTTCATTACAAGGTATACACCAGAATTATGTAATTTATATTACAAGGTTATCCACCAGGAACGTGCTTGAATGTATTAGGTAACACAATGCATAGCTTGATGATGTTGTATTGTAGCAAAAGTTAAGCCAGGTTCAACTTTTCTGCCAGACATCCCGGCCTTGTTTTGCAAGAGTCCTCTGTGTTGGGACCTCCACTTTGGCAACAGACTGACTCAAATGGAAGCTGTGTTTTTGGAAACAGTGATCTTGTTGTGTCAACCTGGCATAATACTGCTCTCAGTCAGTCTGTTAACCCTTAATTCAAACTGTCAGACACGGTCTTCTTATTGGCACAGGAAGACAATAATAGCTATTCTGGTATGAGCAAATGAGGCAGATGAAGCAGTCTTTGGATGTTCTGTGTAATGGAGCACAGGGCTCAGAAGGAAGTCAGCCATGTTTATCCCTCTGGTTATCCCTCTATCTAAATCTTCCCTCCAACTGATGATGAGGCTCTGGGGGACATGCTGCTTTAATGGAATACTGCATATTTCACATTCTCCCTTTTCTCTCTCTTGTCTTCCTTTCTTCTCTACCCCATTTCTCTGTATTTACTTCTGCTCTCTTCTTTGTTCTGTTTGTGTGTGTGTGTGTGTGCCCCCTTCAAGCTTAGCGCTGGATCAGTATTTTCTCCATGAGAGTTTGTTGACAGCTAGCTGTCCTCTCATAGCTGTAGACTCGATTGGCAGTCTCTCACAGCAAGGACCCAGCCTTTTACACCATAACACTATCAACAGTGGGCCAGCTGTAAGCATCGCCTGCTGCTTTCAGCTTATCTTTAAAGCCCAACCATTTGGATCACACCGACCACGAGGCAACAGTGGCGTCCATCATGTAGACGTCATTTAAAACTCATCTATCACTGGAGCGACATCATTAGTGCACCTCTCCACATCAAACATGCCTCCCCTCATTTAAAATCCCATCACTTAGTCATTTGACACAGTCATTGAAGAACAGACAAATGTGAAAACAATGAGGTGATCCTGCGTGCATACTTGGCATTTGTTAAATGGATGAGGTTTACTGATTCTCTATTAATTCAAAGCAGTTCAACATCAAGAGAGACATTTAAATAAAAAATGGAGCAAGTCCCACACGCAAGCGCGCACACACATACACAGCACAGCTTTTGTAGATCAGGTAAGATCAAAATTATGTTCAGGTTTTACACTTCACATAAGCTGAACATATTTCACAGAATTATGCATGTGTGTGTGTGTGAGTGTGTGTGAGAGAGAAAGACTTCACACCAACAGCCTCAGCAGCATATTAATTATGTGGTGTGTTTACCTGGAGGCAGGCAGGCGCTCGGCCATGTGGTTTGTTGACGTCCACAGCTACAAGCTGCCATCCCCCAGCAGCGTCTTCATGGAACATCTGTGGCACAAGGACAGCACATGAGGGGCAGAACACACACACACACACACACACACACAAAAAAGCTTGCATACCATTCAAAGTACTGGATGAAACTCAAACACACACATCTACCCTTTGGCTACATCTTCACAAAACATCTGTGGCCACAAAAAAAGCTGAAGGCATCATACACACAGATTCATACCCACACAAAACAGCAGGATAGTTACTAAATACAGTATGTAGGCCTAAGGACTTAACACTAGAATTAAAAAAAACAAATTAATATCACAGCAGAGACTTTCAAACTCACAAGGCAGCTGGCTCACTCATGAATATCAATTATTCTTCTAAAACATGAACAAATGAATGCAAAAACTTGGTCTTAAGGACTTTCATGACATCTCTGGCACTTGAAGAAAAGTTGGGGGATTCATACTCTGAGGATCATGAATGTCTGTGCAGAATGCTGACATGCCACTAGCATGGGTAAAAACAGCTAATCAAAAAAAATAATAAAATAAAAAAAATGTCATTGAACTTCACATAATCCTGATTCTACAAAATAGTCCAACATCAATCTATTTTTTTTTAATGTAAATTGTATGACAATTGTTCCATGCACTAAGTATAGGGTTAAATCACTGCATCATTATCACAATAATACAATAATGTGGCGAAGAGAACAGTATCTACAACATGGATGTTGAAAACACAGGTTAAACATCATTCAGCTTCAGACAAGCCAAAGTAGACTTCAGTGTAATTCAACTTCACGTTGGACCCTTAATTACAGCTCCACTCATCAAAATAGGGAAGAAAGAACCTGATCCTATGAAACAAAAGTGGATTAATCCATTGTCTTTTTATCAACACAGTTAGGCTTTTACAGACTAATCTCTTTTAAAAGCCTCCATAATCTGGAGACAGCATAGCAAAGTCAAGGAATGGGGAGTGTGGCATGGGTTGTGTCTCCCAGGGCCACCTTACACCAGCCCCTCTCTAGGGAGCACGAAGAAGGGAGCATTTTGTTTCAGCCTCAGTGATTGACAGTTAAGTGTTACACCACAGCTAATTAGTTTTTACCCTCTGTGATAAAGATTGGGGCATGACGATGTCATTACAATTAATTTTGATAATGGCGAGAAAGGCTTATTGTTTTCAAGGTCATAGCAGCATATGCATGCAAGAGGCATCAGCCTGTTTTCCACCATGACTGAAATAACAGAGGTATTACTTCCATGGAATTTCAGGAAGTGTCATTTTAAATACTGAGGGAATAAGAGCAATGAAAACACTTGACTGCTTGTCAGACCAACTCCATTATGATTGAAAATGTAATTTGTTTAAAAGGGACTTTGGATTCTTCACAAATCCAATCCAGACCTATAACTACTTCAGTGACAGGCCAATGATAGCTTTTCTTTTCAACAAAGCACAAATGCAGATCCATACACATGCATATATATTATTTATTGGTGTACTTATTAGAGTTGTAACTGGCTATTGACATTTATGCAGTAACATGTACAACATGTATTGTTACATATTATTGCTCAGCTCTGAAACAAATATCTCTGATTTTCTGCCTCTTCCCAGTTTTCAGCTGTAATGTAATCATAAATCAGACATTTTACAAAATACTTTCTCTCGCTCCCTCTCTATCTTGATTTTCTCTGCTTCAAACCCACTTCCCAGCCCTCTCTGTCAATCCAGAGTAGTCTATTGTAAGTGTGGAAGAGGCAATCAAATGCCTGTCCCATCAAGAGAAAAATGAGCATTAATCAAGACCCAAGCAAAAACTCCTCTCAAAAGGACAATTGCAAGAGAGCTAAATAGTTAAACCTGAAATGGTGAAGCACTGCACGGGTACTGTTTGGACTGAATGATGGTGAAAAATGTACAGGCATTTATAGAATAGACCTGTAAGGGTGAGGTAACAATGTGGTAATTTCCTTTTCAATCATTTCCTTTTCAAATCACTGAAATGCAAGTTGCTTTTTTAAACATTTTAAAAAGACATGACAAATGACAAATAAGTAAACTTCAGGGTTATCGCGCACTTAGTAGTTCATGCTTATTAAAACACTAACATTTGCATCCTTAGCTTGCATCAAATTATTTTGGGGGGCATTTTATGCCAGATCAAACCTGGGATGTTGCAGTTCATGGTCAGTATCTTAAGTTCTAAGCCACCATGTTACATGATTTTATGTGGCTTAAAAAATGCAGATTAATGCAACTAATATACAGTCCTTTTATGTTCACATTTAATTATCAACTTAGCAACTAGCAACTAGATCACCACTGCAAACACTTCTAAAAAGGTGGGTCACATACTGTAAGAACATGAGCCTTGGCAAAGTAAGGCTAACCCAAGCAGCCATGTCTGCCATGTCCTTCAACTCTTCCTGGTAGACATGAAGGGATAAACCCTCTGTTATGTTCTGGGTCTGCCTCATGGTCTTCCAGTGGGGCATGCCCAGAATATATTCAAAGGAGTGCATCCAGGAGACAACCTGATCAGATGCGGAAACTTCCTTAAATGGTTCCTCTCACTGCCAGGAACAAGTGATTCTTCTTCAAGCTCTTTGCAGATTTTCTCCTCACCACATGACCCCAGACATCCTGTGATGTAAACTAATTTCTGCCAGTTGTTTCTTCAATCACATACTTTGAGTCAGTACGCAGAGCTCAAGACCTTTAAGAGTGGATGGAACATAGAATGACGGGTAAATCACGAATATAGGCTACCCTTAAGGCTCCCGCTTCACCACAACATTCTGTTACTGCTGATGGTGCAATAATTTGTCTGTCAGTCTCTTCATACACTTACATGTGAACAAAACCCTGGGATACTTGATCTCACTCACTCTGCAACCAAAGGAGGGCAATCTACCATTTATAGGCAGAATACCATGACCTCAGACTTCGAGGTGCTGACTCTCATCCCAGCTTTTTCGAACCCACCTACAAATCATCCGAGTGCACACTGGTGGAATTGTTCTCATGAAGCCAACAGAACCACAATATACCCTCATGAAAAGACAGAGATGTGATCCTGAAGTCACCAAAGCAGACATTCTCAACATCTTGGCTTGATTCAGATTCCTGAGTCTTCTTCCAAAGTCTTTTTGAGGCCATAAAATGTCTTCACCATGGAGTGCCCACACAAAGTTTTGCTTCTTCAACCACTGAAGCTGCACTATTGGACTGCAAAGAATTCCTTAAGAGATGGGATAGGATCCTGAAATAGACCTTCCCAGATTGCCATCATTGCATGTCTGGCTTTATCAAGTCTACCCAGCATCACTCCCCGCTACCTGATCCAAGTTACCAATTGGCAACTCTACTCTTTGCCTGAGTGTCCAGGATATACAGTACAGACGCAGATCTGATAATATAACAAAAACACTGATCAGTCTTTGGCCTAAGGTGTACAGTCACATCAGCCCAATGCTTGGGCAACTCCAGAAAATAGGCCACCTGATTGCCCACGTGTCACGTGGCTAAAAAAAATCTTTTTTTTTAATGTATTTATATAATTTTTATTTTAATATCTATTTTTTGTTTTCTAATAAAGCAGATTTGATCTTTCACATTCTGACAACCATCTTATGGTCTATGAGCCCTTAGGTGGCCAACTTAAATGCAAGTGAAGACCACACACAGTCGCAACCCTTAAGAAAACATTCCTATTAAAATGTGTTATTGATTCTCCTAAATTCATGCAACTTTGATGTGCTGAACTTTGATGAATGCGCAGATTTGTTTTTGCACTCTGTACCAAGATAACAGAGATAATTAGTATCCGGTCAGATTTAGGCACTGTATGAAGTTGTCAATGTGATATTCTGTGGC
Organism: Trachinotus anak; assembly: GCF_046630095.1. Lineage (NCBI taxonomy): Eukaryota > Metazoa > Chordata > Actinopteri > Carangiformes > Carangidae > Trachinotus > Trachinotus anak. The sequence goes on from NW_027273852.1 coordinate 14,596,290, forward strand.
ACTACTTAGTGACCTTGTGTGTTTGTGAGTGTGACAGTTGTACCTGTGTTGTAGCAGTAGAGGTTGTACTGCTCCTTGACCCCCACATCTGCTGAAATTGCACTCTGATTTCAGCAAATGTCTCAATGATGACTGCAATGAACACATTCTGTAAAAAAGAAAGAAAGGGAGAGACAGTGAGAGAGGAAAAGTGTTGTGACAATTACAAACAAATGACCAAGTGACTTCCTTTCACTGTTACATGACATTCATTCTATCATTAGCCAGAGAATGTTGCACTAACAAGGGGAAATCGTTGTATGTAAGTGAAAGATTAGGTTATGTAAATTAACCAAGTCCTCTTGGTGTTCAACTCTCCCTAACTGCCGTAGCATAGAAGCTGAAGGTATTAAGAAAAAAGGAGTAGAGAGTGACTGGCTCTAACCTTGACAAGCCATGCCAAGAAGAAAATGAGAGTTATGAAGTAGAAGTAGGAGCGCCAGCGAGGGAAACTGTCAATGGCTCTGTACATGAGGAACACCCATCCCTCCTGTGATGCAGCCTCATACACAGTGAAGATACTTGTACCTTAACAAAGAGGAACACCAGAGTCAGACAGATGCACAGTCAGATGAAAAGTAGAGATTGTTATTAAACCCAGTGGTGGTTTCATTAACCAATCAGCACTGTTTTTTTTTTGCTCAAGACGGTGATGTCTGTGAGCCTTACACCAATTATCGTGGCTCTTCTCAGACTAAGCCTTTCAAAAGACAACACCTTGAGTTTCTCTTTTTATCTATAATGAATGTACATTCTGACAACTTACAGGATGAAAAATTCAGAACCTCTGTATCCTCATGGTTCCCTTCTTCATAATGACAAGACTTAGAACTATAACTGTTTGGCAGACTCATTAATCTGATGAACAGTTCTTTAATGCATGTCTTTGTCACTGTCACCGACAAATGTGGTCAGAAGAAGGTAATAAATGTAAAGTCTGTGAGTTGGCCAAACTACAAAATGAAACTCTCTCTCTCTGTTTTCTGGTTAACATACTCTCTGCGCTTTTAACACTCAGCCAAAGATTATTTCGTCGGTAAACAAACAACACTCCATATTAATCTAATGTTGGAAAAGAATGAGAGATGATTGTGTCCTTTGGGCATTAAAAAACATCAGATTAGTGAGTCTTTCTCTACATAAACAAACTCCATGATTGCATTTCATCACTT